>NW_027532597.1:0-614 GCF_008692635.1 Crocuta crocuta
AATGAAACCAAGAGTTGGTTTTTGAAAAAATAAAATTGACAAACCCCTAGACAGGCTTCTCAAAAAGAAAAGAGAAAGTACTCAAATAGACAAAATCATGAATGAAAATGAACTTATTACAACTAACCCCTAAGAAATACAAGCAATTATCAGGGAATACTATGAAAAGTATATGCCAACAAATTGGACAACTTAGAAGAAATGGACAAATTCCTAAACACACACTCACTACCAAAATTCACACGGGAAGAGATAGAAAATTTGAACAGAACTATAACTAGTGAAGAAATCGAATCAGTTATCAAAAATCTCCCAAAAATTAAGAGTCCTGGCCCAGATGGTGTCCCTGGGGAATTCTACCAGATATTTAAAACAGAATTAATACCCATTCTTCTCAATCTATTACAAAAAATAGAAATCGAAGGAAAACTTCCAGACTCATTTTACAAAGCCTGTATCACTTCAATTCCCATGCCAGACAGAGACCCAGCAGAAAAAGAGAACTACAAGCCAATATCCTTGATGAATACGGATGCAAAAACCCTCAACAAGATACTTGCAAATCAAATGCAACAGCACATAAAAAGAATTATCCACCAAGATCAAGTGGGATT
>NW_027532598.1:0-1141 GCF_008692635.1 Crocuta crocuta
ATGTAAACTGGTACAGCCCCTCTGGGAAACAGTGTGGAGTTTCCTAAGGAAACTTACAATAGAACTCCCCTATGACCCAGCAATAACACTGCTAGGCATTTACCCAAAGGATACAGAAATGCTGATGCATCGTAGCACATGTACCCCAATGTTTATAGCAGCACTCTCAACAATAGCTAAAACATGGAAAGAGCCTAAGTGTCCATCAACAGATGAATGGATCAAGAAGATGTGGTTTATTTATCTATACCATGGAATACTACATGGCAATGAGAAACAATGAAATCTGGCCATGTGTAGCAACGTGGATGGACCTTGAGGGTGTTATGCTGAGCGAAATACGTCAGGCAAAGAAGGACAAATATCATATGTTTGCACGTATAGGAGGATTAGGAGGAACTTGACGGAGTAACAAGGGGGAGAAGAAGTAGGCAAATGGTGGGGGAAAGGGAGAGAGGCAAACCATGAGAGACTCTTGAATGCTGACAAAAACTGAGGACTGATGGATATGGCGGGGAGGGGGGATGGGCATAGATGAGGGCACTTGTGGGGATGAGTACTGAGTGTTATGTGGAAACTAGTTTGACAGTAAACTATTTGTTTAAGAAAAAAAAACACTAAGTGGTGAGGGATTAGTAACATGCTGTTATCTGGGAACTTGGTAACGACCCACAATAATGGGCTCCATCCTAGACCTAATGAATTAGACCCTTCATTTGAATAACTTTACCAGATGATTTTATACACATTTTGCTTTAAGAAGTATTGTGCTTGAGAAAAATTTCTCAAAGTGTGGACCAGGGACTGCTGGGTTTTCCTGGCAAGTTCAGGTGATCTGCAGCATCAAACCTTTTGTCATAATAATACAAAGATGCTATTTGCTTTTTATTTCACAGATTATGCAAAAGTAAATCAACGCAGTTACATCTAACTGTATGAATAATGATTGCATTTATTATCTTTAAACTGCCACAGTATACATAAAAATTATTTTATGAATGTCCTTGATTGAACAGGAAAAATGGTCAATTTCATGAAATCTCGAATATTAAAACATGTTTAATATAGTTGTGAGAAAATTTTAAGTATACATAATGCACTTCTGCTACACAACAAATTACCAAAGTTATCTCAAGGAAGA
>NW_027532598.1:1229-1575 GCF_008692635.1 Crocuta crocuta
AGAGAGACATTAAAGAGATTTGCAAAAACGCAAAACAAAGCCACTCTTTTTGTTACTTCCTCTGGGTTAAGAAGTACCTTTTAAAAATATACTATATTTTTGATATATAATAATTTTGTTATTGATATTGAAAATGAATTAGTATTTAAAAAGTTGCCCTTTTTCTAATTTATATTATAGTAGATATTAATGGAATATATAGCAACACTGAGACTAAAATATTTGAGAATCACTTTCCTGATCTTCTGAAGTTTAGTCCCTGAAACTTAGTATAGGAATTAATCCTTTTGTCGCTGGAATATGATAAATTGTTGGTGGCCCTTGGATGGAGGAGTTAGCAGGGGAT
>NW_027532598.1:1652-12439 GCF_008692635.1 Crocuta crocuta
CCAGGGGATACCATCAAGGTTAAGGTGGCTTTTTACCAAAAAGTACTAAAGTATTTCTATATTTTAAATGCTACTCTGCTCTTAAAGGTGCATAAGAGCTATATATTTGGCTTTGTGTAAAAAACCATCCTAGCAAGTAACGGGATATTTTTAAAGCATTATGAATATGGTGACTTAAAAGTTATGGAATCCCCCCCAAATTTCTCTTTAGCATAGATATAACTAGTGTTCAATCATTCAGAATTTCCAGAAAAATTAGTATAGCTAAATAAAGGTGAAGATATCTGTTTGACATTGAGACTGTGAGTTTGATTTTAAATTCCTTCAAGTCAGGGAATGTATGGACTACATTAAAAAAAAAAAATGTTCCTAAAGCCTAATAGTAAATCATAAAACAAAACAAAACAAAAAACAAGAGTTTTGGGCTTACTTGTTTACTGATTCCTTCTGTTTCTTGCAATTTTTCTCTCATCCTTCAATCAAAATCAAACTTTTGTTGAAGACACAATTAAAAAAGTTTTAGTAGAATCAATGGCTAGGGAAGAGGAGTTAAGATGGCAGAGGAGGAGGAGGAGTACATTATACTTTCCTCCTCCTTTGAACACAGGTAGGTAACTACCAAATCATTCTGAATACCCAGGAAATCGATCTGAGGACTGAGAGAAAAAACTTCACAACTAGAGGGAGAAAAGAGGCTACACTGTTGAAGGTACAAGGTACAGCAGTGTGAATTTGGGGAGAAAAGAATAGTCGATGCTGCAGAGGGAGAAAACCCTGATCAGGGAGAGAGGAGAGAAAGAGGGAAAGAGAAAGAGAGAGCAAGCATTTGAAAGGACCCGTCACCAGCAAAGAAACTGAATCAGTAATCAAAAATTGCCCAATACACAAAAGTCCATGGTCAGGTGGCTTCACAGGGAAATTCGACTAGACATTCAAAGAAGGGTTAGTATCAATTCTTATCAAATTGATCCAAAAAATCAAAATGGAAGGAAAACTTCCAAATTCATTTTACAAGACTAGTATTTCCTTGATTCTAAAACTAGATAAAGAACCTACTTAAAAGGAGAATTACAGGCCAATATTCCTTTTTTTTTTTTAAGTTTATTGTAAAGTTGGTTTCCATATAAAACCCAGTGCTCATCCCCACAAGTGCCCTCCTCTATGCCCATCTGCCCCCTTCCCCCCACACCCATCAGTCCTCAGTTTGTTCTCAGCGTTCAAGAGTCTCTCATGGTTTGCCTCTCTCCCCCTACCCCACTATTTCCCCCTTTCATCTCCCCCTCCGTCTTCCGTTAAGTTCCTCCTAATCCTCCTATACGTGCAGACATATGGTATTTGTCCTTCTCTGCCTGACTTATTTCGCTCATCCATCCATGAGCTCCATCCATGTTGCTACACATGGACAGATTTCATTCTTTCTCATTCCCATGTAGTATTCCATCATATAGATAAACCACATCTTCTTGATCCATTCAACAGTTGATGGACACTTAGGCTCTTTCCATGTTTTGGCTATTGTGGAGAGTGCTGCTGTGAACATTGGGATACATGTGCTCCTATGCATCAGCACTCCTGTATCCCTTGGGTAAATTCCTAGCGGTGCTATTGCTGAGTCATAGGGGAGTTCTATTGTTAACTTTTTGAGGAACCTCCACACTGTTTTCCAGAGGGGCTGCACCAGTTTACATTGCCACCAACAGTGTAGGAGGGTACAGGCCAATATTCCTAATGAACATGATGCAAATATCTGAACAAGATAGTAGCAAATTGAATCCAGCACTACATTAAAATAAGTATTCACCACTATTGAGTGAGATTTATTCTTGAGCTACAGAGCGGCTCAATATTCATAAATCAATCAACGTGATATACCACATTAATAAAAGAAAAGAACTCTATGATCCTATACATAGATTAAAAAACATTTGACAAAATACAACAGCCATTTTTGATAATAACACTCATCAAAGTAAAGATAGAGGGACTATACCTACATCATAAAGGCCATATATGAAGGACCCACAGCTAATATCATCATCAATGGGGAAGAAACAAGAGGTTTTCATCTTCTGTCAGGACCAAGACAGGGATAGTCACTCTCATCACTGTAATTTAACACATTCCTGGAAGTCTTAGCCTCAGCAATCAGACAACGTAAAGAAACAAAGTCATCTAACTTGGCAAGGAAGAAGGTCAACTATCATGATTCACAGTGGACATAATATACTATGAAAAGAATCTGACAACTCCCACCCCAAAATTGCTAGAACTGATACATGAATTCAGCAAAGTTGCAGGATGCAACATCAATGTACAGAAATCTGTTCCATTTCTATACACCAATAATGAATCAGCAGAAAGAGAAGGTAAGTAATTGATCCCATTTACAACTGCATCAAAAACCATAAGGTAACTAGGAATAAACCCAACCTAAAAAATAAAAGAGAGAGAGATAAATGATCTGTACTCTCAAAGCTATAAAACCTTGATGAAAGATATTAAAGAGGACTCAAAGAAATGGAAAATATTCTATGCTCATGGATTGGAACAAAATACTGTTAAAATGTCTATAATATGCACAGCAATACACATATTCAAAGCAATCCCTATCAAAATACTCAGCATTTTTTCACACAGATAGAACAAACAATTCCCAAATTTGTAAGGAACCACAAAAGTTCTCATATACTGAAGCAATCTTGAAAGAGAAAAGCAAACTGGAGCCATCACAATTCCAGACTTCAATCTACATTACAAATTTTTAGTCACTAAAACAGTATTGAGTAAAAACACAGAGATCCATGGAACAGAAATTAAATCCTAGAAATGGACCCTTAACTATATGGTTAACTAATCTTCAACAAAGCAGGAAAGAATAGTCGATGGAAAAAAAAAAAGCATCTCTTCAAGAAATGATGCTTGGAAAACTGCACAGCAACACACAAAAGAACGACACTAGGCCACTTTCTTACACAATACACAAAAATAAATTCAAAATGGATGAAAGACCTAAATGTGAGACAGGAAACTATCAAAATACTACAGGAGAAAGCAGGTAGCAACCTCTTTGACCTTGGCTGTAGCCGCTTCTTACTAGAGACTTCTCTGGAGGCAAGGGAAACAAAAGCACAAATGAACTATTAGGATGTCATCAAGATAAATAGCTTCTGCACTGTGAAGGAAGCACTCAACAAAAATAAAAGGCAACTTAGGAAATGGGAGAAGATATTTGCAAATACTAATCTGATAAAGGGTTAATATCTAAAATCTGTAAAGACCTTATCAAACTCAACATCCAAAGAACAAATAATCCAGTAAAAACAAAAAAAAAGGGAAGAAGAGGGACAACTGGATGGTTCAGTTGGTTAAGCGTCTGACTTCTGCTCAGGTCATGGTCTCAGTGTCTGTGAGTTCAAGCCCCGTATCGGGCTCTGTGATGATAGCTCAGAACATGGAGCTGCTTCAGGTTCTGTACCTCCCTCTCTCACTGCCCTTCCCGTGCTTGTGTTCTGTCTCTCTCCCTCAAAAATAAACATTAAATTTTTTTTTTTAATGAGAAGAAGACATGGATCAACTTTTTTTTTTCCAAAGAAGAAGTCCACAAGGCTAACAGACACAGGAAAAGATGCTGAGCATCACTCATCATGAGGAAAATACAAATCAAAACTTCAAGATACCACCTTATGTTTTTCAGAATGGCTAAAATTAGCAACACAGAAAACAACAGATGTTAGCAAGGATGTAGTGGAAAAGGAACACTCTAACAGTGTTGGTGGGATGCAAACTTGTGTGGCTACTCTGGAAAATAGTATGGAGGTTCCTCAAAAAGTTAAAAATTGAAATAGCCTACAACCTGGTAATTGCACTACTAGATGTTAATCTAAACGATACAAAAATACTGATTCGAAGTCAAAGATGCACCCCTGTTTATAGTGGTATTGTCAACAGTAACCAAATTATGGAAAAAAGCCTAAATGCCCACCAACTGATGAATGACTAAGAATGAAGTAGTACATATGTACAATAGACTATTACTCACCATCAGAAAGAATAAAATATTGCCATTTGCAAGGATATGGTTGGATCCAGAGTGTATTGTGCTAAGCTAAATAAGTCAGTCAGGGAAAGACAAATATCATATGATTTCACTCATATGTGGAATTTAGGAAATGAAACAGATTAAAATAGGTGGAGGTGGAAGAATAAAGGAGAGGGGAGCAAATCATAGACTGTTTATAAAGAACAAAGAGTTGACAATTGGTAGGGGATGGGCTAAATGGCTGATGGGTATTAAGGAGGGCACTTGTGATGAACACTGGCTGTTACATGTAAGTGAAGAATCACTTAATTATACTCCTGAGACCAATATTACACTATATGTTCAGTAACTAAAATTTAAATAAAAACTTGAGATAAATATTTTAAAATTCACATGTCAAATCATAAGTTCATTAGTAAATATCCCAGGGAAGAGTTGAAGGGCGAGGAACAGTTTCAAATTCAAATGAGAATATTCTTTGGGGTGTTACAATCATTCTGTATCCTCCCTGAGTTGCTGGTCAAAATAATCTATGCACATGTACAAATTTTTATAACTGCACTCAAAATGGTGAATTTTGCTGCATGTAAAATTAAAACAAAATAAATAGAAAGAAATTGTAGTATATATGTATGACTTTCAAAATGAACATTTAGCTAAATTAATTTTTCTTAAAAATTAGCCCAATTTCTGGAAAATAGTGTGGAGGTTCCTCAAAAAATTAACAATAGAAATCTTTTATGACCCAGCAATAGCACTGCTAGGAATTTACCCAAGGGATACAGGAGTGCTGATGCATAGGAGCACATGGACCCCAATGTTCATACCAGCATTCTCCACAATAGACAAAACGTGGAAAGAGCATAAGTGTCCATCAACTGTTGAATGGATCAAGAAGATGTGGTATACTTATACGATGGAATACTACATGGCAATGAGAAAGAATGAAATCTGGCCATGGATGGCTTATCCATCAACATGGATTGAACTTGAGGGTGTTATGCTGAGTGAAATAAGTCAGGCAGAGAAGGATAGATACCATATGTTTGAACGTACAGGTGGATTAGGAAGAACTTAAAGGAGCACCATGGGGGAGAAGAAGGGGAAAAATAATTTGGGAAAGGGAGGGAGGCAAACCATGAGAGACTCTTGAACTGAGAACAAACTGAGTGCTGATAGGGTGGAGGGGAGGGGAAGGGGGGGTGATGGGCATGGAGAAGGGCGCTTGGTGGGATGAGTACTGGGTTGTATATGGAAACCAACTTGACAAGCTATTTAAGAAAAAAAATGAATGGATGTTAGGCATTGTAATTTTTTAAATTTTTAATGTTTTTTTTAATTTATTTCTTAGAGAGAGAGAGAGAGCGTGAGCAAGGGAGGGTCAGGGAAAGAGGGAGATACAAAATCTGAAGAAGGCTTCAGGCTCTGAGCTAGCCGTCAGCACAGAGCCGGACATGGAGTTTGAACCCTCAAACCGTGTGATCATGACGTGAGCCGATGTCGGACGCTTAACCGACTGAACCACCCAGGCGCCCTGCACATTGTAATTTTTTTTCTGCATCTATGGAAATGATCATAAGGTTTTTATTCTTTCTGTCATTAATGTGATGTATAACACTCATTGATATGAGAATACTGAACCACCTTTGCATCTGAGAAATAAATCCAACTTGATCGTCATAAATAATAATTTAATGTATCGTTGGATTCAGTTTGTTAGTATTTTGTTGAGAATTTTTACATCCATGCTCACCAGAAATATTAGCCTGTAGTTCTTTTTCTTTCTTTCTTTCTGTTTTTTTTTTTTTTTTCCTTCAGTTTTTCCCTTATGTGGCTTTGGTATCAGANTTTTCCTTCATTTTTTCCCTTATGTGGCTTTGGTATCAGAGTAATCCTGGCCGCCTAGAATGAATTTTGAAGTATTTCCTTTTTCTTTTCTTTTCTTTTCTTTTCTTTTCTTTTCTTTTCTTTTCTNCCTGTTAAATTTTCTATTTCTTCCTCTTTCAGCTTCAGTAGATTATTTGTTTCTATGAATATATCCATTTCTCCTATCTTGTCTAATTTGTTGGCATATAGTTTTTCATAACATTCTATTAGAATTGTTTGTATATCTGTGGTGTTGGTTGTTATTTTCCCTCTGTCATTTGCAATTTTATTTATTGGGTCCTTTCTTTTTTTCTTTCTCATAAGTTTGGCTAGGAATTTATCAATTTTATTAATTTTTTCAAAGAATCAGCTTCTGGGTCCATTGATCTGTTCTTTGTTTCTATATCATTTATTTCTACTCTAATCTTCATAATTTACTTCTTTTTGCTACTTTCAGGTTCCATTGTTTCTTATTTTTCCAGCTCCTTTAGGTGTAATATTAGGTTGTTTATTGGAGATATTTCTTGCTCCCTCTTGTGAGCCTGTATCATCATAAACTGCTGTCTTAGAACTGCTTTTAATGCATCTCAAAGGTTTTGGACCATTGTGTATTTACTTTTAATTTTTTAGGTAGTTTTTATTTCTTCTTTGATCTATTCATTGATGCATTCATTGTTTAGTTGGATGTCATTTAATCTCCATGTATTTGTGGTCCTTCTGGACTTTTTTCACGTGGTTGATTTCTATTCTTCAAGCATTGTGGTAAGAAAAGATGCATAGTATGACTTCAATATTTTTGAAAGTGTTGAGACATGTCATGTGGCCTAATCTGTGATTTCTTCTAGCAAATGTTCTGTGTGCACTTGAAAAGGATGCGTATTCTGGTGTTTTACGATGGAATGTTCTAAATATATCTGTTACATCCCTCTGGTCCAATGTGTCATTCAAAGTCACTATTTCCTTGTTGATAATTTTTTTGTTGTTTGTTTGGAATATCAGTCCATCAATGTATATGGGGTATTAAAATTCTCTACTATTATTGAATTGCTATTAATTACCTCCTTTATGTTTGTTATTAACTTTTAATGAGGTCTATGTTGTGGTACATAATATTTACAATTGTTCCTTTATTTATTATAGATTGCCCATCTTTGCCTCTTGTAGTTTGTTTTAAAGTTCATTGTATCGAATATAAGTATTGCTACCATGAATTTCTTTTGACACCCATTTATGTGATAAACATTTCTTCATTCCCTCACTTTAAATCTGCAAGGGTCTTCCACTCTAAATTGAGTCTCTTGTAGGCAGCACTTAAATGGGTTTGTTTTTATATCCATTCTGTCACTCTCTGCCTATTTATAGAATTTATTCTATTTACATTCAAAGTAATTGTTGATAGATATGCATTTATTGTCATTTTGTGTTTCTTGTTGAAGTTTTTCACTGATTCTTTGTCTTCCTCTCCTTCATGGTTTGCCGACGTTCTTGAGTGATAAACTTGAATTCATTTTTGTTTATCCTTTATATATCTATTCCTGGATTTTAATTTGTGGTTACCATTAAGTTCATATGTATCATTGTATACATATAGCAGTCTATTGTACGATAATGGTCACTTAGGTTGAAACCATTATTTACTCATCTTCCTCTCATGCTTTCTGTATATGGTGTCATATTTTGTATCCTTTTATTTTGAGAATTCCTTGACTGATTTTTAAAAATATACTTATTATTTTTAATATTTATTTGCTTATTTAGAGAGAGAGAGAGCGAGAGAGAGATGGAAAGCACACAATCAAGGGGAGGAGAAGAGATAGAGAGAGAGAAGAGGGAGAGAATCCCAAGCAGGCTCCACACAATCGCACAGAGCCCAGCACAGGGCTCAAACTCACCAAGTTTGAGATCATGACCTGAGCTGAAATCAAGAGTTGATGCTTAACCGACCGAGCCACCCAGGCTCTCCTATACTTATTTTTTGTACTCTCATTTATGGTCTGGTGCCACCATGGTAGTATGGTATGGTCCCACCATGCATTGCTGCCTTGTTCAGACTTCAACAGCAAACAAAAACAAGAGCCTCATGACCTCACGTTGGACCCGGGAGCCCAGATGAGCAGGGAACCCGGGGTCAGGCGGCATGTCTGCTATAGCGGGTAAATTCTACCAAGATCCAGCGCTCCTCTCTTCTTTCCGGGGCTGGGTGCACGCACAAGCCTTCGCCTATCTGCATCCAATGGGGGCTCTTCAGCCGCACACGGGAGAAGAACCGGCTACAGTGCAAGCACAACAGACTTCCCCATGCCGGGGCGGGGGCCACCACAGAGTGGAGGTGAGAGCGACGTGACCCCGAGAGGCAGCTTCAAAACACCAAGGGGACTTGTCGCAGACGCAGGGAAAAGTCACAGCCCCGCGGCGACCCTCTTCCGCGGGGCGCCTCCATTCCCTCAGGGATCGCAACCCCGAAAGTAACCGCCGCCCTCTTCGCGCGGTTTCGTGACCCCTTCAGCCGGGTCGCTGGGCCAATGACCTCCCTTCCCCTGCGACCGGCAGGCGGCGAGGGAACAAAATTCTCCCGGGCTTCCCCTTCGCTCCCTCCCCCTTACCGTCTTGGCGGCCTCTGCCCAGGTCCTGCCCTTCTTCCTACGGCCCTTTTCCCTCATGTCCGGTCTTGAACTGACTGGGAAGATCCCGTGTCAGCGCTCCAGCCGCCCTGCCTGCAAAAAACAAAACGAAACGAAACGAAACAGAAAGAAAGAAAGAAAGACAGACAGACAGACAGAAAGAAAGAAAGAAAGAAAGAAAGAAAGAAAGAAAGACAGACAGACAGAAAGAAAGAAAGAAAGAAAGAAAGAAAGAAAGAAAGAAAGAAAGAAAGAAAGAAAGAAAGAAAGAAAAAGAAAAAAAGAAGCTTTTTATTTTGCTCTGGTTCCAAATAGATTATTTTTGCCTTGGTTTACCTTGCCTGAGAAGATATATCTAGAAAAAGATGTTTCCATGGCTAATGTCAAGGAAATTATGACCTATGTCTCCTTCTAAGAGTTTTGTGGTTTCAGTTCTAACACTTCGGTGTTTACATCGTTTTGAGCTTATTGTTTTGCATGGTGTTAAAAGCTGGTCTGGTTTCATTCTTTTGCATGTAGCTTTCCAGTTTTCTAAACATTATTAATTGGACAGACCATGTTTTCCCTGTTGTATATTCTTGTCTCTTTTTTTGTAGATAGATTGACTATATAAGCATGGGTTTATATCAGGGTTCTCTATTTTGTTACATTGATCTATGTGTCTATTTTTGTGCCTGCACCATACTTGATTATTACAGCTTTGTAGTATATCTTAGAATCTGGTATTGTGTTATTTCCAGCTTTGTTGTTATTTCTCAAGATTGGTTTTGCTATTTGGGTCTTTTATGGTTTCATACAAATTTTAGTATTTGTTTCAGTTCTGTGAAAAATGTTGTTGGTGTTTTGATAGGGATTGTATTAAATTTGTAAATTGCTTTGTGTAGTATGGATATTTTCACATTATTGGTTCTTCCAATCTATGAACATGGGTTATTTTGTTGTTGTTGTTTGTGCTTTCTTCAAGATAATTTATTGGTGTTTTATCATTTCTGCTGTACAGGTCTTTCACTTCCTTTATTAAGTTTATTCCTAGGAATTTTAATCTTTAGGTGCAAATGTAAATGGGATTGCTTTCTTAATTTATCTTTCTTCCACTGCATCACTATTGTATAGAAATGCAACAGATTCCTAGACATTGATTTTTTTTTATCCTGTTACTTTATTGAATTCATTTATCAGTTCTAGTAGTATTTTGATGGAAACCCTAGGGTTTTGTAAACAGGTATCATATCATGTGCAAGTAGTAGAGCCTTTATTTATTTCTTACTATTTTGGATTCCTTTTATTTCTTTTCCTTGTGTGATCACTGTGGCTAAGACTTCCGGTATTATGTGAGTTAAAAATTCTTTTTTTTTTAATGTTTTATTTATTTCTGAGAGACAGAGAGAGAGAGAGAGAGAGAGAGAGAGAGCGAATGATAGAGCATGACCATGGAAGAGTCAGAGAGAGAGAGAGATACAGAATCTGAAACAGGCTCCAGGCTCTGAACTGGCAGTCAACACAGAGCCCGACGCAGAACTCAAACCCACGAACCAGATATCATGACCTGAGCCGAAGTTGGAGGCTTAACCGACTGAGCCACCCAGGTCTACCAGCTCTCCAGTGTAGTGAATTAAGATGGTGAGAGTGGAGATCTTTGCCTTGTATCTGATCCTAGGGGAATAGTTCTCAGATTTTCACCATTGAGTCTGATGTTAATTGTGAGTTTGTCATATATGACTTTAATTATTTTGAGGTATGTTCCCTCTAAACCTACTTTGTTGAGAGTTTTTATCATGGATACTCTATTTTGTCAAATGTTTTTTTCTGCATCCATTGAGATAATCATATGCTTTTTATTTCTCTTCTCAGTGTGATGTATCATGATGATTGTTTTGCAAATATTGAACTACCCATACATTTCATGAATAAATCCTACCTGATTGTGATTAATTTTTTTAATGTATTGTTGGGTTCTGCTAATATTTTGTTAAGGATTTTTGCATTTATGTTCATCACAAATATTTACCTGTTATTTTCTCTGGTGTGTGTGTGTGTGTGTGTGTGTGTGTGTGTGTGTGTGTGTGTGTGTGTGTGTGTGTGTATTAAATGTATATACACAAGCAAATTTGCATATGGGCCATATGTAATTANATTTGAATCTTTTCTTCCTCTTCTATTTTTGAAATACTTTCAGAAGAGTAGGTATTAACTCTTCTTTAAGTGTTTGGTAGAATTTACATCTGAAGCCAGCTGGTCTTGGACTTTTATTCGTTGTGAGT
>NW_027532598.1:12807-13891 GCF_008692635.1 Crocuta crocuta
TTGGTTTGTTTATAGTTTTTTTTTTTTTCTAATTTAGTTTTGGAAGGTTATATCCATTTAAAGCATTCTTTATTTTGTTACAATAATTTTATTTACAATATCTACTTTTGATTTTTTCTTAGAGTTTCCATCTTTCTGCTGCTACTAACCATCTTTTCTTGCATATTGTTTACTTTTTCCATTAATGCCTGTAACATATTAATATAATTTTTAATTTGTGATAATTCCTGTATCTGTGGCATATTCAAATCTTGTTGTACTGTTTACTCCAATTAAATTTTGGCAGATAATTATTTGTTTTGTTTTTTGACCTGAAATATGTCTTGTAATGTTTGGTAGAAAGCAGGACATGATATTTCAGATAAAAATAACTGAGGTTCACAGGACTTTAGTATGAGATTTTATGTTAATCTGGTTAGGGTTTTAGTTGTGTTTAATTTTTCTTGTGGCAATCAGTACAAGAAGCTACAATTTATTTTAGTATTCTTGTTTTTGTCTTCCTTCTTGACTCTGAGGCTTCTATATGTAGTGCTTCACAAAGGGTGACTTTCTTGCATTTCTTTTAGCAATGCTTCACTATAACTATAATCAAGCTGTCTTGGGTGGTAATACCATAAGCTAAAAGGAGCATTGTATAATCTTCAGACAAAGTCTCAGTATTTTAGTGAATGTGTTGTTGCTGTGGCCCTATGCCTAGGGGCACCTGAATGGCTCAGTCGGTTAAGCGGTTAAGCTTCTGACTTCGCCTCAAGTCATGATCTCACAGTTCATGGCTTCGAACCCAGCGTCGGGCTCTGTGCTGACAGCTTAGAGCCTTGAGCCTGTCTTCAAATTTTGTATCTCCCTCTCTCTCTGACCCTCCCCTGTTCATGCTGTCTCTCTCTCTCTCTAAAAAAAAAAATATTTTTTTTAAAAATTAAAAAAAGAAATACTTATGTTTCTCCTCAGTGTAATCAGTTCATCCATTTTCTCCTCTTCCTCCTGGGCACAGCATTTTTAATTTATTTCCTTGAAGCCCTGACCCTGTTGCCTTCTTCCCTATTCCCTTAGATGTCATTGAAAACTGCAGGAGGTTGGGAGGAAT
>NW_027532599.1:0-16788 GCF_008692635.1 Crocuta crocuta
AAAAAAAAAAAAAAAAAAAAAAAAAAAAAAAAAAAAGTCCTTTGAAAAGAAACCACGTTATCATCCTTGAAAAATGACCACAGTTCCTTAACAGCAGCAGTGTGCGTCTACGCGTCCATTTCCCTCATTGTCCCGGCAGGAAATGTGCTCAGCCATTGGCTTGAGTCAGACCCCACGTACGCTCTGTACCTGCTTTTGGCTGATTCGTCTCCTGGGTCCCTTTCGGTCTCTGGGTTTCCCCTCCGCTTGCTTTTCAACCTGTGATTTATTATTTAAAGAAAAGGCAGTGCTTTCAAATTTCTTTTGAATATGACTTCATTGTTTTTGCAGAAGATGGCAAGATTAAATGTTGAATAGTACTTGGGATTTAAATAAAATTGATGAATGAATGGTAAAAGCTGAACTTAGTTGATAGGAGAATATAATTTAGCAAAAAGGGAAAAAAAAGGTCCATACTGATAAATGCTATGTGACTCCCTTTGAGTTATAAAAATCAGTGGATAATAGTGTTAAAGGGCTCTCCCTGGGGTCTGCTCGATGGGGACTGGACATCTGACTGTTCTTTTATACTGTGTGGAAAAGGCCGGGACAGACTTTTTTTTTAAAGGTATAGAATTGAAGGTCCCCAGTCAGTGTTGTGAGGAAATAGTAATTTTGCTTGAACAGTGGCTCGCACATCATAGATTTTATCAGGTGAGTAGCATTTTATGTTGTGGACAAAACATAATTGCTTGTTTAATGGGCTTCTCTTTCTTTCCCCTGGGTCATTGTAAATGAGAGACTGTGTGTTTTCAGAAATGACATCAGGTTAGTAGTAATGAGCAAGATTTTTGTTAAATGGTATACACCGTGTAAGGAGAGGGGGAAAGCAATTGCAAGGCAATAGTGATAACTCCCATTTATTCAGCGTCCATGTGCTAATCACTCTTCTGCCTGTCACAGGAGCACACACACACGCACACACGGGCATCTGAGCTTTCAGTCTTTTACCAGTGCCCTTGACGGCACACACCACCCTCATTTTATAGTTGCTAGAACTGAGGCTTAAAGGGGTGAAACAATTCACCTAAACGTTTGCGGCTCAAGTTCAGATTTTGCGTGACACCAGATTCCATGCTTCACGGGGCTGTGAAGCATTCCATGCTCCCAACGGAGGGAGTTTATAAGGAAGAGTGATTTTAAAGTTGGGAAATTGAGTTGGAGTCCAGTAGTGACACCCGTGAGGAGCCAAACACCGCGAGACGCCGTGGCCCCGCCAACCCCCGCCCCCACCCTGTGCAAACCGGGTGGGCGACTGTGGACATCGGCTCTCCAGGGACGGAGTCGTGGATGCATTTAGAAGGATGGGGATGATACAGCAGTTAAAACCCAGAGCTGGATGCGAGGATGTCAAGTTGGAGGATGCACCAGGCGTTTACACAGAGTAGCAACAGTTGTTCAGAAATAGTGGGGGCGTTTCTCAGGCAGACAACGTCATCGAGTACTTGTGGACGTGGCGTTCGATGCCACAAGGGGGAGTCTCCTTGACGCCATGAGTCCCGGGGTCGAGTGGACAAAGAGGCCACCGTGTGGCTCACATACCTTCACGTTGTGCATGTCTGAAGATTACAACCCCGACTGGATTCCCAGGGGCTGAAGCTTCCCTTTCTCATATTTACACCTCTCTGCCTTTTCAGGTCGTAAACTACTAGGTAACCTTGTTCAACATGATGACCTTTTATTTAATTTTAATTTTTATTTATTTATTTGAGAGAGAGAGGGTGCGAGTAACTGAAGGGGAGAGGGAGAGGGAAAGAGGAGCAGGGCTCACTCGGGCTCCAGCTCCCCCAAAGCAGAGTTCATGCTCACCCGATGTGGGGCTCGAACCCAGGACCCGTGAGATCATGATGTGAGCTGAAGTCAGGTGTTTAACCGATTGAGCCACCTAGGCGCCCAGCGTAACTACCCTTTACATGATTTAAATAGGGGTGGCTGTGAGTGTCCAGGAAGAAGAAATGTTAAGGGTAATAGAAGAGTTTTGAAATTCTCTATGGCCAAGTACATTCAGACAGATACGTCTGTGCCCAAATCAGGAACAGGATTTTCACAAAAGATAGGAAAGAAAAAGTTTTTGCCTTAACTTGCCTGAGAAATTGTATTCCGTTGCCACAGAAAAGAGGGAAATTGAACTTATTTTTAGCCCAAATAGATGTCACTTATTAAATAATGAATAAATTAGGTGATTTTTTTTTAATGTAAAAAAATTGGGCAACTGAGGGAGGTGGACTGTGGAGCAGGCAGTAAACAGACCACAGGCATTTTCTCTTTACCTTCTTCAAGTTCAACTCCCGATGCCCAGAGCCAGCTCCGAAGAGCCAGGCCAGTGTTTGGCTGTTTCTTTGCACGACCTTGCACTTCTGGTGATGGCTCGGCCCTGCCTTTCTACTCCCGCACGTTCGAGCATCTCTGGAGAAAAGCTCGCGTTGGGACAGTGGCTGCCATTCAGCGTTTCCCCCCCGGGACCGATGCCTTTGCCACAGCCGCATGGGCCGCCTAGACCAGTGTGTGGGCTGCCCTCTGGGGCACACGACTCTGGCGGGAAGGGACCCTGCAGGCTGGCTGCGCCGCGGTTCTTGTGTTCATGGCTCCGTGTCAGCACACTGGACGGTCCCCTGTTCTGCATGGCTCGGGGATGTGGCGTCAGGGCCCCTTGCGCTTATTCCCTCCTGGACACAAAAGGAGGCCCCGCATGGAGATGTAGTGAAGGGTGGAGTGCTGGTCACTTTGGACACGTCCTGTTCACTGTCTGGGCTTCTCCTGTCGGCTGCAAGTGAGGGCAGTGGGTCAGAGGCTTTCCACGAGGTTTCCTGCAGTTCTGAAATGCCATCTGTGACCCTGTTTAGTGATTGGTAAGGGCTTTAGGAAACCGCAGAACTGCCCGATGAGTTATAAGAGCTTTTGCTTATCACCTCTTGGAACCCATGTGTCACCGGATGGGCGTAAGGTGGCTGCGGAGGGTTGCGGCGTCCTGGAATTATGTGCCTGTAGATACAGAAACTGCGTGTGAGGTAGAAAGGCCTTGGCCTTTGGAGAGAGACTGTCTTGAGACTTAGCTTGGGGTGGTAGTCTGTTTCCTTTTTAAATGATGGGCGTAGGGGACTTTTGTCAAGACTAAGGGCAGTAGCTGTAAAATGCAGACATGCGGGGTTTTGATAAATGGTAGCGATTGTTACAATTAGAGCCCTTTTCTCTACATGCATGTATGCATATAAATATAATAAAGATTTCTCCTTACAGCCTCCCCTAAATCCTGGAGGGAAAACAAAACAAAAAAGGGCAACATTTCTCATGGTACATGTATGTTATTAACAGCTAGATGTGTTACACTAGACCTAATTGAAGTTAACTTAAGTTGCAGAGCAGATAACATTTCTGAAATAAAATAGGAGGAAGTAATCACATTTAGCAACATCCATTTAGGCTGATGGCACATTCAGAGTGACATTGTAGCAAATTACAGAATATAGTTTAGGAAACAGCTGGTTAAGTCCAAGGCCCTGGAGGCAGACAGTTGGGGAGTGAGTCTCAGTCTCTATTTACCAGCTGTGCACAGTTTCTTCGTCTGTGAAATGGAGATGATCAACCTTATAAGGTGTCTTTTAGGATGAAATGCAATAATGGTCTTAAAGCACCTGATTGCCAGGGACATAACACACATTCTATAAATGTTGGAATAGTGTTGAAGAGATACTGGCTCTTAATTATAAGAGCAGCCAATTTGGGGTAGAATCACCTTCATAAAATGGGACATGTTAGAAAGAAGTATTTGAGTATATCACTTACGTTGCTTGAGTTGATATTTGTTATAGGTGCTCTAACATAGTCCGTTACATAAACCACCAATAAAAATATTCTAACATAAGAGAAGCAGCATACCGCATGACATTTGTCTGGCTATTATCCTTTACCCCGGGAAGACTTTTTAGCATTTTTAGGTAATACGTACTTGAAGGTATAGTATTGATAAATTCAAGTTTAATATTTTCTCACATAGCTCACTCGAATTTACAAGCCCTTCTGGGGTGCTTTCAGTTTCTTCTCCTGTTTACTACATTTCTGCCGACTTGGACATTTTCTTTTCCGATAACATTGACGGTTGTAGAATAATTATTGTTCTATCTTTAGTTTTTTCATCTCTCACTTGGGATAACTTTTACTCACCTATGACATAGGAAACAAATGAGTACGAAAGGGATCTATGAGGCTAATCAAAATATGGAGACTAAGTTTATCGCTGCTTCTGTGTGTATAGAAATAGAAGGCTTCAAGTCTTAATTTTGATTTTTTAAGTACACTTTTTATTTTAAATGTACTTAAAAAATGTTCATTTTTGAGAGAGAGAGAGAGCACAATGAGGGAAGAGGCAGAGAGAGNCGGATGGGCGTAAGGTGGCTGCGGAGGGTTGCGGCGTCCTGGAATTATGTGCCTGTAGATACAGAAACTGCGTGTGAGGTAGAAAGGCCTTGGCCTTTGGAGAGAGACTGNGAGGGAAGAGGCAGAGAGAGAGGCGGAGACAGTCTGAAGGAGGCTTGGAACTGTCAGCACAGAGCCCGACGTGGGGCTCAAACTCATGAACTGTGAGATCATGACCTGAGCCGAAATCAGATGCTCAACCGACTGAGCCACTCAGGCGTGCCTTAAATATACTTTTAAAATATACTTTTCAGTAACCACTTGGGGCAGCATGATGAAGAAGGAAGAATAAAAGGTTATGATTAGAGATGGGTTTGGTTCTGATGCCATCTGTTCCATTTAATAGCGGGCAGTCCTCAGACTGTTGTGTAACCTCGGTTTCCCCCTCTGTGAAATGGGGCTAATACTTTGAAGCTTGTGAGGATTAGAGATAATCATTATCGGGCATCCGGGCACTGGGCTTGGTGCATACATCTTACCCTCTGGGAGCTGGGGAGGTAAGCTGGGCGCGCGTGTACAAATTATGAAGCAGAATAAGGTGGGCCCTTCTTGAGAAATCGAAGTCGTGGGAATGTAGTAGAAAAAGGGATGACTTCTGAGTCGGAAGCTCAGGGATGGTTGGGGAGCTGACAGGCCATTATAGGAAGGCCCGTCAGGGGAGAAAAGTTAGGAACAAAGGCTCAGGCTGCCTGCCTTGGGAATCCGGCCCTTCTTTGCCCCCGGGCCTCACATCGGGCTCTCCTAAACTATCAACATCTGCTCAGTGGTATTCCTACTGAAGTCTCCACCATCGCCAAAGGGCACTTGAAACAGGTTTTGGGTTTGGTGACATCAAACCAGAATCGCTATTTCTTGGCTTTCCTCTAGTTTTGTGTGTCTGCTTTTTAGCGAAAACCATTATAGATGAAGAGTTGGTTAAACGTAACTGTGATGTAGCTAACATTGGAAGACCTTCTTCCCACTGGGAGAATTTGTAATATGCTCAATTCACGCTTTTCCCCTTTAACTGAACCAGAAAATTGTGGTTTGAAAATTAGCCTGACTCAAACCTTACTTACTTCATATTCTTTGAAATGTTTTCCCCAGATGCCCCCCAACCCCCATCTGATGCTTGTCCCTAAATAGTTTGCAGAGTCAATAACACACTCAAAGCCCCACTACTGGGCTTAGAGAGCGTCTGTTCCGTATTCCCTCACTCTGCTAAGTGAAAGGGTGGATTTTAAGTGCCTTCTCTAGAAAATGGCTAAGATTGCCTGCCACAGCCTGGTGCTATTTTGAGAAGGAAAGCACAACAATATAAAATCAAGGCAGAAAAAACTAAGAACACTTGGCAAGGACTGTCAAAGTGACTTGGAGGCTGAGTAAATAGTGTGTGTGGGGGTGGAGGGCTGGGAGCCTCTCAGAATGGCCCATTGTTTTTAATGGAAGCCAAAGCAAGCCATGGTGTTGACTTCTGAGCTCAGTGAAGAAATACTGTGAAACAGTGGATTTTCATGACTGAGCAGTTGCTGCCTTTCATTTACTGCAACCCAGTTGGGCTTTGGGCATGCAGGGAATTCTGGGGGTCTGTGCGCTGTCAGGGAACAGGTTAGGATGGAGATGCCCTCTCTCCCTTCTCTTTTTGGTGGTGTCCTTGGCATGTTGTGATTCACACTGAATGGGGTCCTGCTGTTGGTTTGATCAGAAAATAGGTATCAGCCATGAATAGCAAGTCATGATTGCTTTGTGTCTTCTTCCTTCGTATGGGTGTTCGTGTTTTGGATTGTCACAGCATCCTCGAGCTTAGCCTTTCTTGACTCTCCAGCGCATTTTGTAGACGAGGAAAAAGAGGCTTAGGGAGATCAATGGACTTGCTTGTCATGGACATTCCAGTGTACCCCCTGCTTCCTCCCCAGATTTGCCAGTTAGAGACAGAGATGAGGGTTTATCCATAGAAAGTGTTGCTGTGTGTCCTTGGTCTGTGCTGGAGAGGTACGGTAGGTAACCACCAAGTTCCCTGCGCCCCCCACTCTGCTTGTCGATGCCGGGACCTGCCTAGTGACAGTTACAGGCCATCTAAATAAAGGTTTCTAATACAATACAAAAGTAATTTAAGCCTGACTGTTAACCTGTCCTGTAGGGGATGTTCTTGTTACTCCCTTTGTTCCCCAGGGACTATGACTTGTCCATTTATTTCTTAAATAATATTCAGATATAACTTGATTCTCAGATCTTCACATAAAAGCGTATTCTTCTTGGCTTTGGGTTTCACCTGGCTCATGTGGGACCAGCATCTGTTTAATCCAACTGATCAGCTCGGTGTCCCTTGAACACACTGTTACTTCCCTTTTGTTTTGCCTTTCCAGACTACTCTTCTCGTGTCTCGTGCAGATCTCAGATCTTGTCGATCACTCTGTCACCGTGCCTTAGATGTGAAGATATGGGGGGCGCCTGGGTGGCTCAGTCGGTTAAGTGTCCGACTCTTGGTTTTGGCTCAGGTCATGATCTCACGGTTTGTGAGACTGAGCTCTGTGCTGTAAGCATTTTTAAAACGAATAAGCCTAAAAAATGAAAGGGCCTTGATCGTTCAGTCAGTTAAGTGTCCAACTTCAGCTCAGGTCGTGATCTCATGGTTCATGGGTTCAAGCCTTGTATTGGGCTCCGCACTGATCGCGGGAAGCTTGGTTGGGATTCTTTCTCCCTCTCTCTCTCTGTCCCTCCCCCACTTATGGTCTCTTTCTCTTTCTCTCTCTGTCTCTCTCTGTCTCTGTCTCTCTCAAAATAAATAAACTTAAGTAAGTAAGTGAAGACAAGGGTCAGGTGTTAACCTTTCTCTGAGGGTGGGAAGCCAAGGTTGAGATCAGCAAACTGTCTGGTTAAGACACACTTGTTCTTTTAGGGGCATCTGGGTGGCTCAGTCGATTTAAGTGTCTGACTTTGGCTCAGATCATGATCCAGTGGTTTGTGAGTTCAAGCCCCATGTCAGGTTCTATGCTGACAGCTCAGAGCCTGGAGCCTGCTTCAGATTCTGTGTCTCCCTCTTTCTCTGCTCCTCCCCTGCTTGTACTCTGTCTCTCTCAAAAATAAATAACCATTAAAAAAAAAAAAAAGACACACTTGTTCTCTGATACAGTAAGTCCCGTGATTTTGCACGTCACGTGTGTGCCTTCAGCTTGCACCAATAGCCCTTGGCCACAGCCTCCAGACTTGCACGTCCGGCTGCAACCTGATGCTCTCCGTAGGCATCTTGGCTTGCCCATAACCATGATCTCAACTTGCATCCACTGTCTTCCCCAGCTCAGTAACAGGGAGGTGGCTCTTCCCGGTCCTCACGCGGAAGACTGTACATCGCTTCTCTTCCACCACCACAACCCCCGCCCCCCGCAGATGTTACACGCTCAGCCTTTGACATCTGTCCGGAACCTGACCACTGCTCTCCATTTCTACTGCGCCCACTCTGGTTGCAGCCACAGGCTTCTCCTACCCCTCCTCTTGCAGTGGCCTTCTGATGTGTGCCCTGCCTTCACCCGATGCCCCCACCAGCTTTTCCTCAGAGAGGCGAGAGGGGGTTCTCAAACACCTAAGGCCAGGTCACATCCTCCTCCCCATTTCACAGGGAGTGAAACATGCCCCCCCTTCTTACCTCTGCCCTCGCTCTCCCCATTCTTTGCTGGCCTCCCTGCTAGTCCTCGGATACCCATCTGCCCCATGGCCTTTGCACTCACTCGTCCCTGCACGGGGAATGCTTTTCAGTCTATGCAGATGCACCTGTGTGTCTGTGGAAGCCCCTTCCCGACCCCCACGTAGGATGCACTTCCCCTGCCCCTCCCTCCCCTGAGCCGCCTTCCTTTTTTCTTCTTAGTACTTAAGACTTGCACTCATGCTAGTTTTTCATATTGTCAGTCTCCCTCCGCGGAAACTCCAGGGACTGGCTTCCTACTACCAAATTCATTGTGCCCAGAACAATGCCAGACATATATGTAGTCGCTATTCAATAAGATATCTGTTAAAATGGTGAAATGCATAAATACTGTGGGGAAAAGCTGCCGAATGAAAACAAAAAGCCCTGAGATTTTTGGAAAGGTTCAAGGTTACAATTTAGGCTCCTTGAAGTATTATCCACTGCAATTGATCCCATACGTGTATGAAGAACCGGTGCTGAAAGCCTAGGCTGACAGGAGAACACTTTTACATCTTTTTTTTTTTTTCCCCTTCTTTTTTCGGTCTCCGTGCAGGATTTGCAGCTTTTGGAGGACGGAGATCTGACCGTGATAGGCGATCGGGGAGCCACCCTGAGCGGGGGCCAGAAGGCCCGGATCAACCTCGCAAGGTAATCGCTGTTGGTTGCCCTTCCACGCATGCTCCCTGGGGCGGCTCATCCGAGATCACCTGTGGCTGCATGGCGGGGGTGAGGTGGGATGGGGGGGATGCCGTGGGAAGCACCAGTCTCATGTTATTACGGCAGCTGTCGATGTCAACGTGACCCGGGTTGTTGCTGAGTGTCATCAGGGCTCGGAGAGGAGATGGGGGCGGGGTGGGGGGTGTGGAGCGTTCTCCCACCTGACGTGGCTCTGTGTTTTCTAGAGCAGTGTATCAGGATGCGGACATCTACCTCCTGGACGATCCTCTGAGCGCCGTGGATGCGGAAGTGGGCAGGCACCTGTTTGAGCTGTGAGTTTGCCTGTGCTGGTCATTTCTGCTTTGTGAGAACCCTGCAGGGTTTGGGGGAGAGAGCCCGGAGAAGCCGTGAGACTCTGCAGCTTCTGCTCTGGGGGCCGTCTTTCTCCTCCCTTCCCTCCATAGAAGATCCATTTTAGAGACACTTTTAGGGAAAAACGGGAAGATTCGATGGTGCCTACTGTGCCGGGGGCGGGGCAGCGAGTGGAGAACAGCTTTAGGGGGTTAGGAAGTAGATGGCACGGTTTCCCTTGCTACTTGCAGCTGATAAACAAGACATCGTTGGTGGAATAAGAAGGGTGGTGGACGGTTTTTTGGTTTTTTTTTTTAAATATTTTTTATTTATATCTAGGAGATAGAGAGAGAGACAGCGTGAGCAGGGGAGGGTCAGAGAGAGAGGGAGATACAGACTCTGAAATTGGCTCCAGGCTCCGAGCTGGCAGTCAGCACAGAGCCCGACGCGGGGCTCGAACCCACGAACCGCGAGATCATGACCTAAGCGAAAGTCGGACGCTTAACCGACTAAGCCACCCAGGCGCCCCGACAGTTTTCTAAATCGAAGACCGGGACTTGGTGTTGTGGCACTTGGCCGCCAGGTTCTTTTCCTTCGTCACTTTTGTTGACGGCACATTAGAAGTGCAGTTTGCTGGTCTGTGCTAATTATCCTGTAGGTCAGGAAATACTTGGGAAAGTCTAGAATAATTTAAGAATGGCTGATTCCATATCACAGTATGCTTTCAAAAATTGAGGGTCGCTGCACGGAATCTTAAATTAATAGGTAAGGCCCCCAAAAGTAGGGGTAGCTTGAATTTGAAACTACATTATCTAGAATCTAGCTTATCTCCTGGCTCTCACTTTGTGTTTTGGGAATTGGTTTTCATTGGCTCTTGCTTAGTCACGAAAACACTGCTGTTCATGCTGGAACCTAACGTTTGTGACTGTGGCTTCGTGTAGAGTGTGTCCTGACTGGCGGACGCGGAAGCATCGTGAATTCGCTCTTGCCAAAATGGCAGCCACATGTTCCCCACAGTTCACCTCACTGTTGTTCACCTTGTTAAAGTCAGCGAGCGCTTCCAAGCGCCTTTCCCGAAGCCCTCATGTGTGCACTCAGGTAGATGTTCTTGCAAATGATGTTGCACAAAACCTCTCCACTTACAGAGGAGGGCTTAAACGACAGAGGTGCATTTTCTCACAATCCTGGAGGCTGAAGGTCCAGACTGGGCCGGCCGCCCCTTGGTTTCTCCTGAGACCTCGCTCCGTGGCTGGCCGATGGCCGCCTTCTCGCTGTGTCCTCCCGTGGCCTCCCCTCTGCGCACATGCACCTACGGTGTCTTTCTTATGTCCCGATCTCTTCTAAGGACACCAGTGAGATTGGATAAGGACCCATCATCGAGGCCTCGTTTTAACTTCATTACCCCTTGATGGGCCTGTCACCAAAATTCTCAAGTATTGGGGGGAGGGATTAGGGCATCAACATGTAAATTTCGGAGAGGACACAGTTCATGTACAACAAGTCCCAAGTAGCCAAGTAAAGAGATTCTCGCAGAGATGGCGGTGCGAGGCAGCTCTGGGTTCTGGATCCGAGGAGCAGGGACCCAGTGTCCCCTTAGTGTGGGTTCCTCACGTTTCTCCCCCGGAGCGTGTAGGTACCGAGCGTTTAGTTTTGGGATGCTGACACGTTCTGGAGGTGGGGGTGGTGATGCTTGCACAACAGTGTGGCTGTACCTCACGCCGCTGAGCTCGGTGCTGAAAAATGGTTAAAACGGGAGATATTCTGGGGCGCCTGGGTGGCTCAGTCGGTTAAGCGTCCGACTTTCGCTTAGGTCATGATCTCGCGGTTCGTGGGTTCGAGCCCCGCGTCGGGCTCTGTGCTGACTGCCAGCTCAGAGCCTGGAGCCTGCTTCAGTCTGTGACTCCCTCTCTCTCTGACCCTCCCCTGCTCACGCTGTCTCTCTCTCTCTCCTAGAAATAAATAAAACATTAAAAAAAATTAAAAAAAAAAACGGGAGATCTTCTATCTATTTTACTGTAATTCAAGAAAAAAACGCACAGCAGCAGTGAAATCTCTGAACGCAGAGAGCCGAGCAGCTGACACCTGCCGTGGCCTCCAGCTCTTTGTTCCGAGACCTATTTTCCCATCCCTCCCTGATCGTGACTGGATGAATTTTCCCTTAGGAAAGTGCCCTGTGGCTTGTTACTAAGTTGGGTGACACAGATTCCAGCCCTTCCTCGGCGGCATCACGAGTAGCCGTGCCTTTCTGTCCCCAGGGCCCCCCACCCCCAGCTCACAAATGTGTCTCCCCCGACCTGGGGGGGGGGGGTTATGCACAAGCTCTCTATGGCTATAAGAACAGTTTCCGCCGGCCGTTGAGTCTGTGTCACTTGGGAGGAGAGAAGGTGGCCTTCTAACTGCCAAGTATCAGTGTGTTTATCACAGAAGCTCTCCCAAGTTCTTCTCTGAACCCAGGAGGTGTTTATAAAGTCCTCTCGCACCTTTTGGGCTTAATGGCTTTGGATATACACTTGATAGAAGCAAGCTTGTTAAAATTGTTGTTTGCTAATCAGAACCACGTTCTTCGGGGAAACTTAGGGCAGGGAGCACGAATGCAATTTAGGAAATCACTCAGCAGCAGCTGGAGAATGTTCTCAACGAGCTAGAAAATTGGACTAAACAATATACTATGAAAGATGGCGGTTGTGTCGACGCTCAGAGATGTGAAGTGTTTTGTATTAAAAGTGAATGAGTTACACTTCTACTTGCCATTAGCGGTTTACTTCAGTCGTGAGTATATATATCCCAGCTTATTAAGGTTTGCGAGTCTTACAACTGTGTGCTGTAAACATGTACGTGGATTCTGCCACACGCGGGAAGGTGGAGGCCCTCGGGGAACGGAAGTGCATGTCACCTGTTTGAGTGGTGGGTCCTGGCCTGTTTTAGCGGGCCCCATGTCCCAGAGCCTCACTTCCGGCGTCATCAGTTCTTCGAGCCTGTTCTAACTGGATCTCCCACGCTACCGCCTAGTCGCTTCACCTTTGCCGCCTCAGGCCCCCACGGACCCCCTTCACGCTCAGGGCGCAAGGCTGCATCCTCCAGTGGCCAGCAAGATTCTTTGCGTTCTGACCCAGTCGCCGTTCCAGAACTTCCTCACACGGACTCCCTATGCCGGCCGTGCTGGCCTTCGTGCGGTGCCCTGAACCAGCTGTGTCCCTTCCTCCTGTCCGCCCGTCTGTGCAGATTCTGTTCCACCTGTCTGCGAGCCGGGGGCCAGTGCACCAGGACAGACGCTGCCGCCGCCTTTCCCCGCTGTTCCTCTAGGGGGCGGCCTGTGCCCTGCTGTCTTCCCACAGCCCTCAGTGGGCTGCACCTGAGCACTGAGGAGTCCTCCCTATCCCCGACTCAACTGTGAACGCCCGAAGGCACCTTTGTGTGGCATGTTTTTCTCCCAGAGCCGCTGGACCTGCTGTACCTTCTGGGGGAATGTTCCCCCAGATATTCTCATGGTCCGTGTGTCCTCTCCATCCATGATTGTAGCCTTCACTTGCTTTTTCTTCATAACGCACATCATGACCCAAGAGTGCATTTTCTGTATTTATTTAACGTGCCTCCCTCTTCACAATTTTATCTGTTTTCTTGACCTGTGGATGTGTCCTGGGCACTTGGAGTGCCTGGTACCTCAACAGAGGCCCGTCAGTGGGATGAATGAGGGGAGTGGCTGTCTTATTTGTACCCCCTCCGCCACAGTACATGTCCCCTCTTAACCCAGGCCTCACACAGGATAAAGGCTAACTGACTTGTTACTGAACTGTTCATTTCTTCTTCTTTTTTTTTTAATGGCTTGATTTGGAAATTTTTACTGGTAAAATCTTGGCAAATAGGGTATTTTCCTAGAGATTTTGACTAAAAAGCATAATTTAGAAAAATTTAAAGCCATCACCTGATAATATCATTGTAATTATTTACATTCCCTCACGTGTGGTGGAATGTTAGAAGAGAACATTTTACAAGTTTTGCACTGGCCCGGCTTGGATGCAGCAGCCCATCCGATTTGGTTAACCTCCGTCTGCAGGGATTGCCAGCAGAGAGTTTTGAATTAAGGAGAAACAGGTTCATTAAATGCTTTGGTGCTAAGCCTGAAGTGGGGTTTACTTGGTCAGGAAGCCTAAGAATGAAACCCACACCAAGACCTTTCAAAAGGGAAACATTAATCTTTCTGGACGTTAAAGACTGGAATAATCATCTATACACCTGCATCCTGGGGTCTTGCTTCTGCTCTCAGGTCCCATCTCAGGAGTGTCCCCTGATGGACTTTTCTGTCCTAAGTCCAAAGCAAAGGGCCACTTACGGGTTAGGGAAGGTGGAGAACAGACCAGACATCGACTGGATTAGTGTTCTGCTCAGAACACGCCTAGGGGTTTTTATTGGCCTTATTTTGAGATGAAGGAACTGAGGTCAGAGAGAGGTCTCTTAGCGCATATGACATCGTCAGGCTAGCGAGAGGGGTTTGAGCTGCAGTCTGGGTGCCTTCAGAACTCTTGATCTCACCCACCTCAGCAGGTTGAGTCGGGGCCCACGTTCCTGAGATTTGCTGTGCAAGGAACCCAGCCCCCAGAGGATGTGCCTGGGCCCTGCCTCTGGTCAGACGGCTCCATCCCAGGCTACTCGCTGCCCTGGACAGGGTGCGGACCATGGTGGGATGCAGGCCAGCGTAGAGTTCCTAAGGCTCTGAATTTAAAACGAGGAGTAGTTTGAAGGGTTACTGTAAAAGAACCGCATGAGTGCTAAGGGCAGCTCTTGGCGTGTCCTTTGAGTTGTTGAAGGATTTCCACTATGATTTGGGCCAATTGGATTCTCTTCTTTTGTACTCATATTCGGAAGGTTTTCAGTCACACTGAAAGATGGTTTGCACCCTGGATGGGGCTGTGGGGATATTGTAAACACCAATCGAGGCCATGCTAGCCTTTGTCTTCTTGTAGTATTTGGGAAGAAGTGTCTAGAAAATGCACTTTGGTGAAGGTTATTGAGAATTTAAGATTTTTTTTTGGTTAATATTACATCCTGAATCAATTACCTAGCGAACTAAGGGAAATGTACATTTTTGTATGACTTCGATCCCTCCTTCTCCCAGTCCTACACAGAGATGAAAGAAGTAGTATTTTTATTCGGTCAGGTTTTGGAATCTGACTATTGCTCAATTGTTTTTTCGTCATGAAATATATAAATAACTGTTAAGCTGAGTTTCAGTGGAGGGAAAAGCGTTAGTTCTGGTCGTCTCCTTCACTGGACTGCTTTTTGGAATTTCTTAGCAGAACTAGGCTCAAGTTGGTCGATCAATGTGAGGATCTGGTTGGGTTCCTTTTGACTGACATCTGTATTTGATTTGTGTTTGTGTTTCTATTGGTATTTAAACTACAGATCGTTGACTACGGTGTTGTCTTTGTCTCTTTGTGTTTTCAAAATGTGTGTTTTTCACTTTGGAGCCCCCCCATTAACGTGGTGTTTGCATACTGTGACTTTTACGTTTATAGGTGTATCTGTCAAACTCTGCACGAGAAGATCACCATCTTAGTGACTCATCAGTTGCAGTACCTAAAAGCTGCAAGTCAGATTCTGATATTGAAAGATGTAAGTAATTTCTCGACGTCTGTGGAACTTGCTAGCACTCAGGTGCGTTGCAGGTGAGACCTCCCGGCAGGTCTCTTCTCGCGTTTGTGCCAAACTCCCTCTCCTTCCTCCATTTTGCACCCCGTCCTGCCCAGAGCTGGCATTCCTGCCTTTAAGGATGAATCCAAAGACCTGTAGGAGTGGAACTGTTCCGTCCTAGGCCATATCACCCTAACGTATATAAAATTGCTACCTCAGAGTTCTAACCGTTTTAGTAAAATTGCTTAGGATAGTGATGCTGTTTTGTTTAGAACTCTTGTTTTCCTCTTCCACAATGTAAATCAAAGTGTGTTATTTGGAAATTAGGCTGAGACATGTTGGTGTCTATTTGTCTTCTGCACTTTAGCCAAAGAGCATCTTCCATTAGTGACGGAAGCGTGGTTGGAAAGCTCAGCGCTCCTGGTGGAGACACACACTCCTGGGTGTAGCCAGGTGGTAGCCTCCCGGCAGGGGTTCTGTGTGTGCCCAGTCCATGTGAGAGTCTGGGCGGCGATAAGTAAGACAAGTCCTTGCCATCATGGGGCTTCCATTCTTATGGGGATAGATGCAACGAAGGAGTTGGGGGGCGGCAGCGATGTCATGACTGCCTCCCCAGGGAGCTGGTGCCTCAGGGGACCGGAGTGACATGAAGATGCTGGCCATGCACTTACCTGGGGGAGAAGGGGTTGAGGCAGGGGGTCGAGCAGCAGGGTCCCAAGGAAGGAATTGACCTGGCATGTTGGGAGAATGTCTGGAAGGCTGTGTGTCTGAGACAGAGTAAGCGGGAGAGTGTGAGGGAGTTGGGCTCAGAGCAATGGGCAGCTGGCCCGGAAGTGAGTTGGAAACCATTGGACAGATCAGAGCAGAGGAGTGAGGTGGCCTGATACCTAGTTTGAAAAGATCCCTTTTGGGGCACCTGGGTGGCTCAGTCAGTTAAGCGTCCGACTTCGGCCCAGGTCGTGATCTCATGGTTCATGAGTTCAAGCCCTGCATCAGGCTCTGTGCTGACAGCTCAGAGTCTGGAGCCTGCTTCGGATCTGTGTCTCCCTCTCTCTCTGCCCCTCCCCTGCTTGCACTCTGTTTCTCTCTGTCTCTCAAAAATGAATAAACATCAGAAAGCATTTTTTTGAAGATTTCTCTTGATGTTTGCCCATTTCTTCACTGGGTTATTTGTTTTTTGTGTGTGTGTTAAGTTTGGTAAGTTCTTTATAGATTTTGGACCCTAACATGTCATTTTCCAACATGTCATTTGTAAATATCTTCCCCCATTCTGTCAGTTGCCCTTTAGTTTTGTTGATTATTTCTGTCACTGTGCAGAAGCTTTTTATCTAGATGAGGTCCCAGTAGTTCATTTTTGCATTTATTTCCCTTGCCTCTGGAGATGTGCCAAGTAAGAAGTTGCCATGGCCGAGGTCAAAGAGGTTGTTGGTTGTTTTCTCCTGTGGGATTTTGATGGTTTTCTGTCTCACATTTAGGTCTTTCATCCACTTTGAATTTACTTTTGTATATGATGTAAGAAAGTGGTCCAGGTTGATTTTTCTGCATGTCATTGTCCAGTTTTTCGAGCACCATTTGCTGAAGAGACTGTCCTTTTTTTCATTGGGTATTTTTTTCTGCTTTGTCGAAGATTAGTTGATGATGTATTTGTGGGCTCATTTCTGGGTTCTCTATTCTTTTCTATTGATCTTTGTGTCTTGTTTTCTAATATCACACTGTCTTGATGATTACAGCTTTGTAATACAGGTTAAAGTCTAGAATTGTGATGCCTCCAGCTTTGGTTTTGTTTTTCAACATTACTTTGCCTATTTGTGGTCTTTTGTGGTCCCCTATAAATTTTAGGATTGTTAGTTATTGCTCTGTGAAGAATTCTGGTGTTAGTTTGATCTTTTTGCCACTTTCAATGCCTGTGATAGTTACATCGGTGATCTCCATTCTTAGCACATGGTCACACATTTCTTTTTTGTTGTTGTTGTTAAGGATTATTTACTTATTTTGAGAGAGAGAGAGAGCATGTGTGTGTGTGTGTGTGTGTGTGTGTG
>NW_027532599.1:17984-56616 GCF_008692635.1 Crocuta crocuta
TTAAGCTGAGTTTCAGTGGAGGGAAAAGCGTTAGTTCTGGTCGTCTCCTTCACTGGACTGCTTTTTGGAATTTCTTAGCAGAACTAGGCTCAAGTTGGTCGATCAATGTGAGGATCTGGTTGGGTTCCTTTTGACTGACATCTGTATTTGATTTGTGTTTGTGTTTCTATTGGTATTTAAACTACAGATCGTTGACTACGGTGTTGTCTTTGTCTCTTTGTGTTTTCAAAATGTGTGTTTTTCACTTTGGAGCCCCCCCATTAACGTGGTGTTTGCATACTGTGACTTTTACGTTTATAGGTGTATCTGTCAAACTCTGCACGAGAAGATCACCATCTTAGTGACTCATCAGTTGCAGTACCTAAAAGCTGCAAGTCAGATTCTGATATTGAAAGATGTAAGTAATTTCTCGACGTCTGTGGAACTTGCTAGCACTCAGGTGCGTTGCAGGTGAGACCTCCCGGCAGGTCTCTTCTCGCGTTTGTGCCAAACTCCCTCTCCTTCCTCCATTTTGCACCCCGTCCTGCCCAGAGCTGGCATTCCTGCCTTTAAGGATGAATCCAAAGACCTGTAGGAGTGGAACTGTTCCGTCCTAGGCCATATCACCCTAACGTATATAAAATTGCTACCTCAGAGTTCTAACCGTTTTAGTAAAATTGCTTAGGATAGTGATGCTGTTTTGTTTAGAACTCTTGTTTTCCTCTTCCACAATGTAAATCAAAGTGTGTTATTTGGAAATTAGGCTGAGACATGTTGGTGTCTATTTGTCTTCTGCACTTTAGCCAAAGAGCATCTTCCATTAGTGACGGAAGCGTGGTTGGAAAGCTCAGCGCTCCTGGTGGAGACACACACTCCTGGGTGTAGCCAGGTGGTAGCCTCCCGGCAGGGGTTCTGTGTGTGCCCAGTCCATGTGAGAGTCTGGGCGGCGATAAGTAAGACAAGTCCTTGCCATCATGGGGCTTCCATTCTTATGGGGATAGATGCAACGAAGGAGTTGGGGGGCGGCAGCGATGTCATGACTGCCTCCCCAGGGAGCTGGTGCCTCAGGGGACCGGAGTGACATGAAGATGCTGGCCATGCACTTACCTGGGGGAGAAGGGGTTGAGGCAGGGGGTCGAGCAGCAGGGTCCCAAGGAAGGAATTGACCTGGCATGTTGGGAGAATGTCTGGAAGGCTGTGTGTCTGAGACAGAGTAAGCGGGAGAGTGTGAGGGAGTTGGGCTCAGAGCAATGGGCAGCTGGCCCGGAAGTGAGTTGGAAACCATTGGACAGATCAGAGCAGAGGAGTGAGGTGGCCTGATACCTAGTTTGAAAAGATCCCTTTTGGGGCACCTGGGTGGCTCAGTCAGTTAAGCGTCCGACTTCGGCCCAGGTCGTGATCTCATGGTTCGTGAGTTCAAGCCCTGCATCAGGCTCTGTGCTGACAGCTCAGAGTCTGGAGCCTGCTTCGGATCTGTGTCTCCCTCTCTCTCTGCCCCTCCCCTGCTTGCACTCTGTTTCTCTCTGTCTCTCAAAAATGAATAAACATCAGAAAGCATTTTTTTGAAGATTTCTCTTGATGTTTGCCCATTTCTTCACTGGGTTATTTGTTTTTTTTGTGTGTGTTAAGTTTGGTAAGTTCTTTATAGATTTTGGACCCTAACATGTCATTTTCCAACATGTCATTTGTAAATATCTTCCCCCATTCTGTCAGTTGCCTTTTAGTTTTGTTGATTATTTCTGTCACTGTGCAGAAGCTTTTTATCTAGATGAGGTCCCAGTAGTTCATTTTTGCATTTATTTCCCTTGCCTCTGGAGATGTGCCAAGTAAGAAGTTGCCATGGCCGAGGTCAAAGAGGTTGTTGGTTGTTTTCTCCTGTGGGATTTTGATGGTTTTCTGTCTCACATTTAGGTCTTTCATCCACTTTGAATTTACTTTTGTATATGATGTAAGAAAGTGGTCCAGGTTGATTTTTCTGCATGTCATTGTCCAGTTTTTCGAGCACCATTTGCTGAAGAGACTGTCCTTTTTTTCATTGGGTACTTTTTTCTGCTTTGTTGAAGATTAGTTGATGATGTATTTGTGGGCTCATTTCTGGGTTCTCTATTCTTTTCTATTGATCTTTGTGTCTTGTTTTCTAATATCACACTGTCTTGATGATTACAGCTTTGTAATACAGGTTAAAGTCTAGAATTGTGATGCCTCCAGCTTTGGTTTTGTTTTTCAACATTACTTTGCCTATTTGTGGTCTTTTGTGGTCCCCTATAAATTTTAGGATTGTTAGTTATTGCTCTGTGAAGAATTCTGGTGTTAGTTTGATCTTTTTGCCGCTTTCAATGCCTGTGATAGTTACATCGGTGATCTCCATTCTTAGCACATGGTCACACATTTCTTTTTTGTTGTTGTTGTTAAGGATTATTTACTTATTTTGAGAGAGAGAGAGAGCGTGTGTGTGTGTGTGTGTGTGTGTGTGTGAGAGAGAGAGAGAGCGAGAGCGAGCGAGCAGGGGTGGGGAAGAGAAGGAGAGAGAGAATCCCAAGCAGGATCTGTGCTCTTAGAGTGGAGCCAGTTGCAGGCTTGATCGCACAAACTGTGAGATCATGTCCTGAGCCGAGATCAAGAGTCTGATGCTTAACCGACTGAGCCACCCAGGTGCCCCAAATTACACATTTCTTATACATACCCCAGCACCTCATGTAGGATTTGACTGAGAACGGGATGCTCCATTCTCTGTCCAGTTGAATTGAATGAGATGTTTGTCAACCAGAGTTCAGACTTAAAGGTAATTTCCTTATGAAAATTTTAATGTGAGACCAGTTAACTTTTTTTAATTGGATTAGATGAGTGTTATCAAATCTAAATGAACTCCTATCAAATTCTCTTGTTTTTATTTTAGGGCAAAATGGTACAAAAGGGGACTTACACTGAGTTTCTGAAATCCGGGGTAGATTTCGGTGCCCTCTTGAAGAAGGAGAATGAGGAGGCTGACCAGAGTCCAGCTCTAGGATCTCCCACTCTGAGGAATCGGAGCTTCTCTGAGTCTTCTGTTTGGTCTCAGCAATCTTCCAGACCCTCCCTGAAAGACGGCCATCCAGAGGGCCAGAATGTGAGTTCTCGTGCAGCACGCCCTGGTTCTGTTTGCTCCGCTCACGACACCTTCCATTGTCCCAGAGTAGATTCTAAGTTTCCGAGGCCTTGTTCCATGCAGTTGGTAGAATTGACACGGAATGAAAGGAGTAAGCCCGATCAGGGTTCTCCTTTGGGTGTTGGATGGGGGAGGCATTCACGGGGCTCAACAGTGGGTGAACTGCTGTAAATTCCTGAGTGTAGGTGGCTCACACTGCCGGGTAGAGCTCTTGAATTTACCGTAGATAAATCCTCCTTGCTCTGGCAGCCCCAGGCTTCCCTTTGCATCCAGACATTTAATTTGAAGAGCCCTCCAACTGCGTGCTGCCATGGTCCATGTTAAATCAGCTATTTGTCCTACGTGGTGGAATGTTCTGCTGCTGCATGTGACTGATGGTATTATTTTGCCCCATTGTCTGATGGTTGGCAAAGGATTTGGCACATAGCACTTTATAGTTAGCGCCCATCTTCCTTTCTTCCACTTCGAGTTTGAGAACCACATCTGATCCATCTTGGAAACCACAGGGGCCAGCATACAGCCAAGGATATCTTTGGCTTACGTGAGNAGAGAGAGAGAGCGAGAGAGAGAGAGAGCGAGAGCGAGCGAGCAGGGGTGGGGAAGAGAAGGAGAGAGAGAATCCCAAGCAGGATCTGTGCTCTTAGAGTGGAGCCAGTTGCAGGCTTGATCGCACAAACTGTGAGATCATGTCCTGAGCCGAGATCAAGAGTCTGATGCTTAACCGACTGAGCCACCCAGGTGCCCCAAATTACACATTTCTTATACATACCCCAGCACCTCATGTAGGATTTGACTGAGAACGGGATGCTCCATTCTCTGTCCAGTTGAATTGAATGAGATGTTTGTCAACCAGAGTTCAGACTTAATTGTAATTTCCTTATGAAAATTTAATGTGAGACCAGTTAACTTTTTTTAATTGGATTAGATGAGTGTTATCAAATCTAAATGAACTCCTATCAAATTCTCTTGTTTTTATTTTAGGGCAAAATGGTACAAAAGGGGACTTACACTGAGTTTCTGAAATCCGGGGTAGATTTCGGTGCCCTCTTGAAGAAGGAGAATGAGGAGGCTGACCAGAGTCCAGCTCTAGGATCTCCCACTCTGAGGAATCGGAGCTTCTCTGAGTCTTCTGTTTGGTCTCAGCAATCTTCCAGACCCTCCCTGAAAGACGGCCATCCAGAGGGCCAGAATGTGAGTTCTCGTGCAGCACGCCCTGGTTCTGTTTGCTCCGCTCACGACACCTTCCATTGTCCCAGAGTAGATTCTAAGTTTCCGAGGCCTTGTTCCATGCAGTTGGTAGAATTGACACGGAATGAAAGGAGTAAGCCCGATCAGGGTTCTCCTTTGGGTGTTGGATGGGGGAGGCATTCACGGGGCTCAACAGTGGGTGAACTGCTGTAAATTCCTGAGTGTAGGTGGCTCACACTGCCGGGTAGAGCTCTTGAATTTACCGTAGATAAATCCTCCTTGCTCTGGCAGCCCCAGGCCTCCCTTTGCATCCAGACATTTAATTTGAAGAGCCCTCCAACCGCGTGCTGCCATGGTCCATGTTAAATCAGCTATTTGTCCTACGTGGTGGAATGTTCTGCTGCTGCATGTGACTGATGGTATTATTTTGCCCCATTGTCTGATGGTTGGCAAAGGATTTGGCACATAGCACTTCATAGTTAGCGCCCATCTTCCTTTCTTCCGCTTCGAGTTTGAGAACCACATCTGATCCATCTTGGAAACCACAGGGGCCAGCATACAGCCAAGGATATCTTTGGCTTACGTGAGTCTACAGTGCATTCTGAGTTCTCCAGACAGAAGTGCAGAAATGTACTACATCTCCCTTAAAAATATGCACAGGTAGTTGTCAGTATCCAAACTCTCTCAGTCTAAGTCTAGGAGCCTGGGTGATTCTGGTAAGGATTTGGACTAGTCCCTCACATTCCAGACTGAGGAATCACTTTTTGGAATTCAGGAACCAAAAAGGTTCAGACCACGTGCTATCCGTTGCTATCCAAACTCTCGCCCTTGCTGTTTGAACTCTGTTTACTATATTTGGCTAATATTTTGAGCTCCTGCTGTGTTTTATGTTCCCATCATTGAGTGGCACGAATAATCTACAGTAATAGTTCTGTATCATCTAGTGTAGTACTGTGGAATAAGCTTCTGCATTTACACTTGAATTGGGTATGTTGTACATGGGCTGGAAATGTTGGTGTTCTGCCCTCAACAGAATCACGCAGTCGTGGGTCACATTGTACAAACAGTATTTCCTTTTTGCTGGTAGATTCCTAGACATGGGATGGCTGGGCCCAAGGGTGAACGCATATGTGGTTCAGCTAGGTATTTCTGTGCCCTTCTCCACAGGACATGTACCATTTTTCACTCCCAAGGTGTAGGATGTGTCTGTTTTTTCATGGCTTTGCCAATGGAGTGCATCATTGACCTTTGGAAATTTTGGAGTGTATTGTATAAAATTTCGCCTCTCATTGCTTTTTTTCCCCTTGCCAGACTGAGAATGTACAGGTTGCACTGGCAGAGGAGGGACGTTCAGAAGGAAAAGTTGGTCTTAAGGCCTACAAGAATTACCTCACAGCCGGTGCTCACTGGTTCACCATTGTTTTCCTTATTCTAGTAAACATCGCCTCTCAGGTAAGTAAGGGCATTCGTTTTGTCTTGTGATCTCAGCTTAACGTTCACAGGACGGCTTCTACTATATGTATTTACGCTGTTGTCACCATACCGCACAGTCCACTTGGATTCGCTTTGAAACATGCTATCTTGGGGAAGAAAATAACTTGACATTCACTGTGTGTGTGCTCCAGAGAGCTTCTGGAAGAAAAACGATGTCTGTCAAACATTTTAATTTTTTTTAAATGTTAGTTTATTTTTGGGAGAGAGAGAGAGAGAGAGACAGAGCTTGAGTGGAGGAGGGGCAGAGAGGGAGGGAGACACAGAATCTGAAGCAGGCTCCAGGCTCTGAGCTGTCAGCACAGAGCCCGATGCGGGGCTTGAACCCATGACCCCTGAGATCATGACCTGAGCTGAAGTCAGGTGCCTCACCGATTGAACCACCCAGGTGCCCCTGTCTTTCAAAGATTTTAAAATGTGACATGCACTTACTTGAGGTGTTGTTACCCGGGATGTGGGGTTTGGCTCAGGCCTGATCTGGAAGAACTGTGTGCGTTTTCCAGAACCTTCCGACAGTCCCTTCGGGGGAGTGAGAGAGTCGAAATGCTAGGTGATCCTTGATGTTTTTGTGTTTCCTCCTGATAGGTTGCCTACGTTCTTCAGGACTGGTGGCTCTCATACTGGTGAGTTGGCCAGTCTCGGTCTGATGTGAGGTGCCCCCACATCGGCAGGCGGTGTCTCTTCCCACAGAGTCCGGTGTATTGGGCCTCCTGTTCTAATAATCCCTTAGTTTCCCTACGGCAAAAGAGACTTTGAAGTTCTTGCTGGTGGAGTGTGACCCTCAGACGGTCTCTCCCCACGCCTGACCCTCAGCATCTGTACACAGACAGTTCTGAGCACTGAAAGTGTCACGATGCAAGTTGAATTTATATAAGGAGGATGCACACGGAGCCCTGCGTGCTTGGAATCCTTTCCCAGCATGAGGCACATCTCCCAAACTGAGGTTAAGTTTTTTCATTTTGTATTTATCTAAATTCTATCTATAGCTTAATATTTTCCCCCCCCCCCACCTTTTTCACAGGGCAAATGAACAAAGTGCCCTGAATGTCACAGTAGACGGAAAAGAAAATGTCACTGAGAAGCTCGATCTTCAGTGGTACTTGGGAATTTATTCAGGTAAAGTTTAATCGTTTGGTTTATTATCCGGGAGTCTGAGGTGCTTACAATGAGCCTGTGTGAGTAACTAGGGCTTCCAGGAGTAATTCAGTAATGTCTTAACAGATTAAGAGTCTGAGTCGCATTTACTCTGTGAATTAATTAGAATAATTATTTTCAAAATCTATCAGAAGAAAGAGGCTGAATGAAGACTCTTAATTTGCTCTGTACTGGATTTTGGAAGTTAAACCAGGATTGAGCATTCAGAAAATCAGCCACTGGAAATATGTGGCTATTGTCTCTTCTAATAGGTTGCTTTAGCTAAATCTTATATCATTATTTGGATGGGCGAGGGGATTAGAAACGGATCCCCACCCTGTGGTTCGGATTGTTCCAATTCTGTCTGAATAAACCCTGGCTTTTATTGAACTTGGATGAAATCCTCTGGCAGCGAGCTTTCCCCAAATAAAAGCATTAGTCCCTCACAGGTATGCAAAGCTCCCTTCCCCATACTGCTTGTCTCTTGGGCTTCACTAATGACTTAAGAGAGAAGCTGAGCAGGGAAAAAACCCAGTGTCTGGGAATTAGGGTTCCTTCTCTCTCTTACCTGGAGATCACAATGTTATCGCGTCCCCAACTGTGTGATTAATTTAACATTTGGCTTGCCAGACTAATATTAACACAGCGCTCTGCTTTCACGAGAGTGCTTAGAATATACATGGCATTACATACTTTTTAAAATAAAGTCTCATCTGAAATTTTAAATATTCTCACTGGAAACGCTCATACAAGCTCTCCGCAAAGATAGAGCGAGTGATCTTTGTGAAAACCTACTCACTGAAATGGGGTTATTTATTTCGTTGATCACTCGCTAAAGAACCCTAATACACGAGCTGTTTCCCTTCCACCCTGCTGGGCTGCGAGAGGCCTGGGGGGCTGGGGGGGGAAGGAGCCTTTGGGCCGCACAGTCACGCAGCAGGGGGCCTCAGGAAAACGCCTCTCCATGGCAGGTAGGGCTCTGAGCAGCTTGCAGAGCTGAGACAACAGTGTCGTGTCATCTGAGGGGGAAGAATGGACTTGGTGGAGTATTACTCACAGAAGTTACCCCCCAGCTCCCATCAGCAGTGGGAGTTCAGTAGTTGATAGGAAAGCGATGTTGACTTTTAAATCGATTGTGTTCATTTAAAAATGCGTTGTGTTTGTATAAAACGCCTGGTGCCAGAGATTAGTCGCTCACCGCGATTATTTCATGCTAACGTATAATTTGTATTTTCTTGTAATTCCACTGAGAGGTTTTCTACTTGCAACTTAATATGGTATTTTCATAGTCCTTAAAGCCACCTGGGCACTTTCTATAAGGAAATGGCCTGTCATTCCCCATTACCTGTTAATTCACATGCTGGCATGAGAGCATACCGCAGCTTTAGATTATGAGACGTATAAATAGAATAGCAAAACTTGAAACGTGGAGAAGGGAAGATAAACTAGTTTTTCTAATTATCTCTTTTTCTTCTGAGGTTTTAATAGAACTTGTAATTTAATCAGGAAAGCCTAGTAGGAAATTATCATTTACATCTGACTTTTTTTTTTTTTTACATACAGTTTGTATTTAATGAGAGAAAAATGAATGATATTCTTCTTTATAAAAGTATCTTGCAAATGCATTTCAGTCTTGTGTGTCTTAGGAAACAAAATCCAGAATATCTTCATGGAACTGCCTGCTGTGTTCTGGCTTCGCTGAAGAAAAGGCGGAGACGTTGTGCCCTGAGCAGTGTTTCTTTATTTCAGGTTTAACTGTGGCTACCGTCCTTTTCGGCATAGCGAGATCTCTGTTGGTGTTCTACGTCCTTGTTAACTCCTCACAAGCTCTGCACAACAGAATGTTTGAGTCCATTCTGAGAGCTCCAGTGTTGTTCTTTGACAGAAACCCGATAGGTAAGTCAGACACCAGTTTCTCCATGAATCTGCCTCGTGGACACTGTGTCCGATCAGGTTTCAACATTTGAGAAGGGAGGAGACGCTTGGAAGAAATCCCTGTGAGCGTGCATTCATTTTCCCCAAAAAGCGTCACTGACCGTTTTCTCCTACCTGACGAAATCTGAATATGGGCGCATATGAGCTTTTTTTTTTTTTAATTTTTAAATGTTTTTATTTATTTTTGAGAGAGAGAGAGACCAACGCTAGCGGGGGAAGGGCTGAGAGAGAGGGAGACACAGAATCTGAAGCAGGCTCCAGGTTCTGAGCCATCAGCACAGAGCCCGATGCGGAGCTCGAACTTGTGAACCACAAGATTATGACCTGAACCAAAGTCGGACGCTTACCCGACTGAGCCACCCTGGCGCCCCAGGTGCATATACACTTCTGTGTCAGTTTACGTGTGTGTGGAAAACAAACGGGTGTTCACTTTGCAGAGCAGTTTAGGAATCCGTCCGTCGTGGGGCACACGAGACACCCTTCGTTGGGCGCAGGCGCGTTTCAGTGCTCTTGACCAGTTGCCAGAGTGTTGGTTGCATGTGTGTGGCCTTAAACTAGGTCATCCTGGACTTGCAGGTTTTCCTAAAATTGTAGTGAGAAATTAGTTAAAACCCCAGGTTGAAGTGCACACTTCCTCTTCCATAAAAGCTCTTTGCTGTAGCTTCAACGTGGACATTTGTCTCCCGGTTGGAGGCTTTGTGGCAGGCCGCTCGGAGTTCCGCGGTGAGTTCCTTGACATGGGCGCCCCTGGAGGGTGTCCAAGGAGTGGCTGCCCCCACCCTGAGGCCCCTGACATGTGTTGGTTCTGAAGGTCGCCCCCCAACCTGGGTCCCTGTGCGCAGTTAGTTCATCAGCCGGTGCTCCCACTGCTCAGGCCCAGGGCTGCTTTGTTGATGCAGGTCATTGATGGGCCCAGGCAGGGAGGGAGGTGGGGAGAGCACCGGAGAAGATGTGGCCCGGCTCTTCGCCAGCTGCGGGACCCAGGCCAGAGTGTGTAGATGCGCCCGGCCAGGCGACTCTCCAAGCAGCATGTGTCGTTTAAAGTGAGGCCTGTGGCTTGGCTGCCTGGTTTCAGACCTGGTGCTAGCTGCTGATTATGATAGCTGGTACGGCTCTGTGAGTACTTGGGTGCTAGTTACTTAATTTCTCTGTGTCTCCGTGTTCTTATCTGTAAAATGGGGATCCTCTTGATACCTCCCGAATCAAGATATTGTGGGAATAAAGCAGATCAGTACATTCACAGAGCCTAGAGCAGCACCACGGTCAGCACCAAATGACTCCTGGCCACAGTGACAAGGCGCCTCGGAGTTTCCTCACCTGTGTACACGGCGCCTCGGAGCTTCCTCACCTGTGAAATGGAAATGACGGCTGCCCTTCCTGCTTCACAAGGCTGAGGATGAAATAAGACTGCTCTGGAAGGCGGTTTGTGCTGTCTATTCCGCATGTTCGTTTGGTGCAGTCCGGGCGCAGAGCACAGAAATGGTGACCCGCCGAGACCCTGACACATCAGTAGTCTTGTTACAGCCACGCTCAGGAGCAGATTTCAGGGCGGACGCATCTGACGGTGGCAAGTTGCTGCACTTTGCCAGTTAATTTCAAAACTACGGTGATAAAGTTGGGAGCATTAAGTGGGACTGCATTTCTGTTATCACAGCCTCTGAATGCTTGTGGCCACAGTTAACCAGGCTCTTCCTGCCCAGGACCTGTAGGCTTTTCCACATGCTGATTGATTTATTATTCAAGGATTTGGGACCGAGTCTAAATCTTCAACGTCGCTAATCTTAGAACCGCACACTGGTGTTTATCTTGCCCCCCTCCTCCTGTATCTGTTAACAGGGCTTCTTTCCTTCAAGAAAATAGAAACCCAAATAAGTACTACAAAGATAGGCCCTGTTTGCCCAGAATGTTCAGGGGCCATGAATTATTTACTCTTTTTAGTAGTAGATTAAAAAAAATTTTTTTTAATTATAAAAGTATTTAAATGTAGACTTTAAATTTCTGTGTGGATATCATTTTTATAGTTTTTAAACCAATGAGAAGAGCAAACCAAAGCTGTGCTTCATTGGGGACGTCATAGATTGGATATATTTTAATGGTTCTATAATATTAAAACAACAGTTCCTCTCTACAGTGGANGGAGGAGAGGAGCAGAGAGACAGAGAGGGAGAGAGAATTCCAAGCAGGCTCGCACTGTCAGCTAAGAGCCCAACACAAGCTTCGAACTCATGAACCGTGAGATCATGACCTGAGCCAAGACCAGGAGTCAGAGGCTCAACCGACTGAGCAAACCAGGCGCCCCTAGGCATGCTTGATTTTTAAGTGCTGTTAAATATCCACGTGAGTAAAATGTATGCAAGTGTCCAGTGATCCCACCCCGAGTTACGGAGTGTCTTCCGAGCAGCACCGAGAAATCAGGAAGCACGTTGTTCTCTTCTCGGTACTCTGTTAACCAGAGCACCTTCTCAGGGAGATGTCAGTAAGTTTCCTAAGTGTTCCTGATCCTGACAGCATCTCAGAGTGTGGAAAACAGAGGACGGGAAGGACGGGAAGGGTGTAGTTTCAGTAAATGAGGCCCCGGGTGGCGACGGTGTCTGCACGCACCATAGCCTGGCTTGGATTCACGGATGTCTGCCTGGCTTCCCTTCCGTAGCCACCTTCGGTTCCCGCTTGTGCCGGAGTATTCTCAGTGTACCCGACCGGGATGGTGCAAATGTCTCCTCGCGTTTATGTGTTCGTGGGCGTTCCCACCCTGGATGGGCTGATTCCATTTTCGTGCTGCTGCCGTTGTGTTCATCAGTGGGAGATCCTTCAGGCTTGTGCCGAGAACCAGGCCCTCAGCGCTGGGTCCTGGAACACTGGCTGTGCCCCCACCCCCAGCCTGAAACCCCCAGGTTCGCTGGCTTGGATTTAGGGAGAAGGACAAGGTGAACCTGGACAGGGTGTGTTTCTTCTCGGTAGCCAAGTCTCTCCGGCCGCTCTTTAACCACTGCAGAGCTCAGGAGGCCGCCTGCCTCCAAGCTTCACGACCAAGTTTCTCTTCGTTTTGATCCTGTGTATGGTTGCATGGAGTTTACTTAGCTTATTCGCTCGTGTAATGCAGTATTTTTTTTTTACCCACTGATCTTTTCATAACCCAATCAGTCTTAAAGTGTTTGGGTGAAATTTCAGTCAGCTGAGTGTGTTGTCTTAGAAGAGCAGAAGATACTTTTCTTCCCCTCTTTACCTTCCTCCCTCCATGTTTACCCCTCCCTCCTCAGCGTATTTTGGTGACGGTATTGCGTGTCTGTTGAAGGGCCACGTGTTTTCTGCTGCCCTGGCGTTTCCCACACGTGCCGATTGCAGCGTGAGTTGAGTGGTGCTTGTTGGGACGTGGTCTGCGCGTGTCCCTGTGCCGAGGGCCGCACCTGCCTTTCCCCTGATCAACATTTGCCTTCCGTCCTCTCCGTTCTGTCAGATCTTAATACGCAGGTAATACAGGAAAGCACTTCAGAGATGAGAAGATTATTCCTATGTTCAGCGTAAACCGTGCTTTCCTGAATTCGTTTTGTTTTTTATGTCTGGCACAAGAGGGCAGCATGATCTATATTATTTCAGGGATGTAACGTAAGGGCACCTTATTGCAAAAACCTTTTTTTTTTTAATTTAAAGCTTAGAAATTCCTTTTTTTTTTTTTTTTTTAGTAGCTTGAGTCTTTGTGTTTTATGGTATCAGTGCAGAATTTTAAATCATTGCTGTGGTGTATTGTTTGAAACAGTAGACTCTTTATTAAAGAATTATTCACAGGGTTGTCCTAGAATATCTGGTGTTTCAAACACACAAGGTCGTTTGGATTTCTGACCTGGAACGGGCAGCCACTGACATCCTGACCACATATATTTTACTTCCTGTGGGCAGAATACGACCGCCTGTATGACCTGAGTCAAACATGAGTTTGGGGGAAAATATGACCGGGCAGTTTCTTCAGTTCCCTTCCGTGCGAGCACAGTCAGTAAAGACGGTTTATCCTTATCAAGTCTCCAGAATATTTCCCTTTGGTTTGGAGACCAGATGAGTGGATAGGTGTCCTGTTTCTTCATGGCTAATAAAGGTGCCCCGGCACTCGGGTGAGTGAACTGACTGCAATGGATTCCAGATAAATAATTTGTTTATTTGCTTTCAGTGTGTTAATTTGGCTTTAAGGAAGTGGGCCGCTGGTGTCAGGAGATGTTGGCGTCTGTTTATTCTCTCAGGGAAGTGCAAAGTTAATACTGGGTTGTGGCCTTTGTGTTCATCTCACGTGACTGTGTACTCCGCAGTGGTGTGTGTTCACTTATTTAGGCATCCAGTATAAGAGAAGTCCAAATGCAGGTCATTATTTTTTCCTTACAGATTAAGTTCAGGCCAGAGTGCTATAAAAGGAGAAAAGCAAATGAACTAACCTCTTCTTTTGTCAGTTTTATTTTTCTGGTGGAAGTTGCTTGTGCTCATGAAGGTATGGACCTGAGAGATAGATTTGTGTACCCTGGAGGTCAAAAGTCTAGAATTGCTCAAAGGAGTTAGGGTTTCTAACTTGACTGCATGTGGATGCCCTCGTGAATCTAAACTCTCCTGAGCTGGGATATGCATGGGTAAGGAGCTGAGGGCTGTGGAGTTTTGAAGTATTGTTTTGTTTCTTGAACCTTGAAAGGGCCTCCTTAGCATCCCCTATACGTTGTTAATAAATCACTCGTGGAGAAGTAAAACGTGAACTGAAAGCGCCACGGTGAGCCTTTTGGAGAATCCAAAAACCTTGCTGTGCTATTTATAAAATCAGTTGTCTCAGTACTGCTGCCTTGCTGGGAAAAAAGAGTTATCAGTAGAGAAGAAAGGTAATTGTAGGGATACTTCTCTGTTTATTCAGTTCAAATGACCGCTGGAGTTAGTGCTAAATGCATATTTTTAACAAGTATAATATTTCAGCACTGTCAAAATTACCTCGACGATAATAGGCCTGTGAAATTATAGCTCTGTAAGTTAGGAGGGGAGAGAGGGCTCTGCTTAGCATAGACTCCTCTGTGCCTGTTCGCACAAGTGATTCTGCTGAGCAGGTAGCATGTTGGAGCAGGAAATACTGGCCCTAAAACCTCTGATTTATGGGAGGTGTTGTTTTGACACAGCACCGAGATGATTTACAAGGCAAGACTTCGTGTTAAAATATTTTACCGGTGCCCTCATTTGTCACCGACATTAATATTCAGGAGTGATGCTGGAAAATTGGGAATGTGCCCATTCATGCCAAGTCACTGGCTGTGTTTCCTTTCAAGTGAGATCTGTTGTGGATCTGGTTAAAAGAAACTCGGGTTTTTCTTCCTTGAGAGCAGATGAGCTGTAAGAAACGGAGAGTCAGAATCCCAAGCACCCGGGCAGCCTCCACGTACTCCTCTTGCTTAGGTTGCCTTTTAAATTCTGGCTTCAGTCCCGCAGGCTTGCTTTTGCTTTTTCTTTTTTTCTTTTCTTTTTCGTTGCTTGCTTGGTGCAGATTGTAGAGAACGTATTTATATGTACATTAGTTAAAGAGGCTTTTTGTGTTCAAAGGAAGAAGTTAGTCATCATCAGAAAAAGCTTTGTTGCAAAACAGAAACACACATTTCCCCTTTCTTTTTTCCTTGTTAATAATAACAAATGCGAGCGACTATAAAGAGAATAACACAAAAGATTGCATCAATCATAGTGATTCTCAATAGCCACATAAATATTGTTTTTTCAGGTTTGAATGAAGCAGCTAATAGTTTGAAGTAGGTGTGGCAATTAAATCGTGTCAGGCTGTCACACATTAAAAATAATGTTTTTTTCACATAACAATGGTCATATGTACTTAAACTCTTATCACGGTGATATTAAGTCATATTTTATGGGAGTTGCTCATTTACTGCTAATAGTATCATAAAAGCCTTTGTTACGAGTTTAAATAGTTACATAGTTACATATATTTGATTACTATTGTTATTTTGTCAGTAATCTCTCTAAAGGTGATTATTATAGCTCTTGTCCTGAGCTGGTAAATATTGCACCATTTTGGTATGCATTTTTAATCTATTAGAATGTTCTGATTACTCTTATTCCTGGTTTTTCTCTGTAATAATCCTACATGGAAATACTGACAGCTTAGTAACCGGGAAAGCCCTGTTTGTGATTGTCCAAGAAAATGTTAATAAGATAAGATTCGGGAAGCTCGTGCCTTGTTCAGAGTGGTAATATCTCAGGAATTTGTGTGACATTTTATTTGTGTTCTTTTATTTCCCAGTGGAGTACATGTTAAGTGATACGTGTATCCTAATATGTAAGTTCCCCACTTCACTCTACTATTTGTGGCTATGATGTTAATGCCCCCGAGCTTTCAGTTTTTATTGATTTCATATTGTTGTCTCAGCCTTCAGCCAACTTGGAGCTGGGCAGTCTTTGGTATGGAGGACTTCACCAGTGTGTCCCCCCGTCTGGTGTGAGTGTGCCCAGTAATTTGGCATTGCCTTATGGGTGTGTGATTTTCAGTAATTCAAATACTACTGTTATTTAAAGTCCCCTCCCTCCACCCAATCACACACAGATGATTACTTCAACTTTGTAGCTCTTTGTGATAGATAATGCATAAAAGTATCTTTATGACATAGTTTATTGCTTTTGTACAACCATCTTAAACTGGAATAGTATCTCTGGGTCAGATCTAACATGAATAAATATTGATAAATATATATAAAACAGTCTTCTGACATGGGGTGGGAGTAGATAGAAATTTGCTGAGTTGAAATCCCGTAAGGTTTTGCTAAACGGTCAGTTGTTTCCCCTCAACTATTTGATTTCAGAGCTCTCTTACGATGTCGTGGTGTGAACTTTGATTTTCATTTTTTAACTGGCATCTGCATCTTCTGTTACCATTTCTTCTCTGCCCCCCTTATTTTAAACATTATTACTTATTTTGACGAGAAGAAAATGGAAAAAAACCAAACCCCAGATGTTTACAACACTGAGCCTGTGACATTTGCTTTCACATACAGTTTAAAATTTGGTTATGTTTTAAATCACATCCTTATAGTACTCATCCCAGTCGTGGTTAAATTATAATTTAGGTGATTATGTGTTGACTCCCTGTCTCTTCTCTTAGCCTTGGGCTCTCAGACCTCCTAGAGCACATCTCTTACATTCTTGCAAAAGCCTCTGAAGCCAGGATTGGACACTTTGTAGCTGATTCGTAGGTGCCGGCTCGGGAGAAGAGGGCAGGGTTTCAGGAGTGTATTTGCATGGCTCCCTGCCACGCCCTTCCAGAACAATGCAACTTGATAGAGTGTTGAAATAGAATTAGAGCCTTTTTGTCTTTACACTCCGTGTTTACATTAAATTGAACCCTTCCCCTCTTTGTTTTCCAAAGTTGAATTTGCAATAGATAATTTATGGGAGCCTTTGTTTCTGGCTGTGTGGTGGCGTGAAGAGAAAACCAGATACCTTGGTTCTTTTGGAAGCTGCGGTGCATGGGACTACACCGAACAAAGTTCCCACTTCTGTTATCCACGGGTCAGGGAAAGGAAACCGCCAAACACCCAGTGCATTTCCTTGGGGTTTAGTTGTGCATTGGAGAAAAATGTTAGCGCTTACATGGGTTATATATTTGGTACCTGATCATTTACCTTATAAACTACATGTTCTTAAGAAGTAAAGAAAAATATTTCATTATATATGTAAATATATATTTAATGGGGAGGAGTGGGGGTTGTGGCGAGAGAGAATCCCAAATAGGCCCTGCACTGTCAGTGCGCAAAACCCAATGTAGGGCTCGAACTGATGAACCGGGAGATCGTGACCTGCGCCGAAGTTGGATGCTTTTAACTGACGGAGCCACCCAGGCGCCCCAGAATTCATTTATTTGAAACCATCAGTGGACATTTTAAACTGTTACTGAGTAGGGAGTTGAGATAGATGTAGGCTGAGCTGTGGCAAAGAGCCTGTTCCGCCGGCACGTAGCAGAGTAGCCATGGCAGTCCCTTCGCTTCCGGCCTCAGGTTTCGCAGGTAAAGAGAGGGAGGCCTTTTCACTCCTCAGGCATTTTTACCAGTCCTCTCCTGGTTGTTAAGTTGCGGTCCCCAAGCACTGGGACAAAAAGCCCCTATGTGCAAGGCATTGGCAAACTGAAATATTTGCAGATAGTGGGTTGTTTCTAAAACAAACAAAAAACACCCAGTGTCAGTATTTGGTGATTCCATATAGAAAAGATACAAGACCCAAAGATTTAATATAGCTATAGAGCAGATCTCTCGATTCACATGCACACACAACACGCATACACGTAGCCCAGTGGTATACTTCTTTTTCATGAACTGTGTTCCTGGAATTTCAGGACAAATTGTTTCAAAATGGAATCATACCAGTTGGAAAGTAAGAGGAATTTAGGAAACAAAAGAAAGTGATGCATTGACGGTAATAACCTCTGAGCGTATAGCAAATCCTGCCTGAGTTCTAAGCAGACTCTTGATGACACTCACATGCTCTCTTGACCCATCAGGACCCATCTGGGTGTCAGAGCTCATATAGGGTAAGTGCGTCAGGGAAAGAAGGAAGTCAGCCCTTAATAAGTACCTACACGTACTTCTCTTTGGGCTTTTAGCGGTGTGTTTCAAATGCTTCGATACACGGTAGGACGCAAGCCATGGCAGCTTTTTCCCTGAGGTTATTATCATGGCATCAGCTATGATCTGTTGGGTGTTCTCGTTCTTGGTAACCAGGATCAGTCTTTTAGAAATTTCCCTCTCATTTAGGGCACTCTTTAACATCTAGAAGAAAGACAAGTTTCAAAGTACACTTTGAATGGAAGTTCATCAAAACACCGTGGTTAAATAGAGAGCTGTCAGAAAATCAGGTTCTTTGCTGGAAACATCTTCCTTTTATTTCTTTTCTACGTTTGCATTTTAATAGATTGTACCACGTGGGGGAATGTTTCAACCTCTTGAACACCTGGAAAGTCTATTTTAGACTTGTTAGGCGTTTAAAAATCTTTATCCAGACATTATTCCAAATACAGCCGTGCTCTCCACGATAGGGAAATCCGGCCTGCAGCAAGTCTGCTGTCTGCTGTTGGCAGGAAGATGCTGAGGAGAGCACTGGGCTGTGAAAACATCAGCAGGCACCAGTGGCTTCTCTGGTTGATGCTCAGTGTAAGTCCCTGATTTTAGGATGTTTAAGTCAATACTTAGTTAATGATCTTGATTTGTCTCTCAATTTTATGCGGAGGTTTCTAGAAGTACTCTTTTGGTTCAGTGACTGTGAGCTCATTCTTTACTCTGTCTGAGGCCTATAATCAAAAGGTGTAGAAATTTTGAGAATGGGCTAAGAAAAACAACGTACCTGCTTCTTTTATTTATTTATTTTATTTTACAAATAGTTTATTGTCAAGTTGGTTTCCATATAACACCCAGTGCTCATCCCCACAAGTGCCCTCCTCCATGCCCATCTCCCTCCCTCCCCACAACACCCATCAGTCCTCAGTTCTCAGCATTCAAGAGTCTCTTATGGTTTGCCTCCCTCCCTCTCCCCCATTTCCCCCCTTCTTCTCTCCCACAGTCCTCCATTAAGTTCCTCCTAATCCTCCTATATGTGCAAACATATGATATTTGTCCTTCTCTGCCTGACTTATGTCGCTCAGTCTGCTTCTTTTTTTTTTAAATTTGAATTCCCGTATAGTTGACATACATTGGTGTTATATCCATTTCAGGTGTACAATATAGTGAGCAGCTACTTCTTTTTGTTAGGCATAAAGATATTTGAACAGGCACCACAGTGTATGTGGATTTGTCCTTAAATCTATTTTCTCACCCGTATGGTTTTGTATGTCTAGATCACTGCGGTGTTTTGCAACAGAAGCATCATGGATTAATTTCTTTCATTCCCTTTAAATATTTAAAAGTAGATTAAGAAGGAAATGGTTGCTTTCTCATATATAGTCATTTCTTTTAGAACTTTTTTCCTTTTTATCTTCCTTTAGTGTGAGAACGGCCTTGGCTCATTACATTTATTTCCTCTGTGGGAACTATAAATTTGTTATTTTAACTTTTTGAAGAATAAGTTGGTAGTAACATCCTAAAATTATATCTCATGCGAATGTAAATCTCTATACTCTCCCTCTTAGGATAAAAAAAAGGAGTCAAATGTAGTTGGATGAATTCTTCCGAGAAGCTATATTGTAGACAGAAGTGTTTGTTTTTGGTGCTAGCTTTGAAATGTTGGTCTTGACATATAGTCCTGTATACAAAAGGAAAATAAACTCCTATTTCAAGATGATGAGTAATCAGTGTTACTAGAAAATTGTTCTTCCTTGACTTCAATGTTAAATAGTTGTTGACATAAATAGCCAGAGTCATAAATAAAAGGCAACACCTGTGTAATCCAGACAGTGGTTCTCTTACAATCAGATAAGCGGCTGTTTCTTAACGAATTGTCAAGTCTTTAGACCAGGTGAATAGACTCGTTACAGGTTAGAATATTCTAAAAACTGAATGAAGAAGCTTGAATCCTTGATGCCATGTGTTCTGACCACTCACACCTTCATTCACAAAGGAAACGTGACAGGAGTGTAATGCTTACACGAGCCGGCCTTCAGGTGTGTCTTCTTATCTTGGTTCCTCCTCTGTCAAAGTAGCTGAATTTTCTAGATGAGAATTAGGGTTTGACATTTTAGGTGATAGAATGAATATCTTATAGGTTTTGGACAAACATTGAGTACTTTTTAAAAACTAGCCCATCTTTTCTTTCCCCTGAATTCTTAGGTCCCTTTTGATTTGATGTCAGAAATGAGGGAACTTCGGTTGTCATCAGTGGCTAATGGTCAGAGGGTGGGATAGAGGTCACGGTGCTGGAGTGTCCCAGTTCTGCTCGGAACAGAGCTCTGGCGTAGCCGAGCCAGTCATCTCACTGCTGCGTCGAGGTCTTCTCAACTGAGGCACGATTGCCTCACGCAGCAGTGATGAGGGGTGGAGTGGGTGTGTGGGAGAGAGGGGGACTTCTTAGATCGTCACACCAGAATAAGGTTCATATTATTGGATTCCATTAAGGAGATGAAAATTTTTAAATTTGAAAAATGAACAGCAAATAAAGTGACCTTTAATTTTTCTAATGTGAATGGTTTTCTTGTATTTCCCAGTAGTGGTTTTGAAACAAAGCCTGATTCCGGCTCCATGGTAAAGAGAGCAGGCTTTGGGACCACCCTTCCTGAGTGTGAATCCGGCTCTGCCACTGACACACCTTGGCTGAATTGGTTAACCTTTTTCTGCTTCAACTCTGCCTGTACAGTGGGGATGGTAGTATAGTGGTAAAACCAAGCTTTTTTTACGTGTGTGACAACTAAGAGACTTAATATATGTAAAGCATTTAAAACAGTGCCTACCATATAGCGGACATCGTTTTTTTGTTTTGTTTTGTTTTGTTTTGACTCAAGTGACCTGTTGAAATTTTAGGGGTTTTTTGCCTCTTTTTTTTTTTTAAATATATTTTTTTTAATGTTTATTTATTTTTGAGAGAGAGGGAGACAGAGCAGGGCCAGGGAGGAGCAGAGAGAGAGGGAGACACAGAATCTGAAGCAGGCTGCAGGCTCTGAGCAGTCAGCACAGAGCCCAGTGTGGGGCTTAAACCCACGAACACAAGATCATGAACACAAGATCATGACTGGAGCTGAAGTCAGAAGCTCAACCAACTGAGCCACCCAGGTGCCCCATTACCTCTTTTCTTAAACAAAATCCAAATGCATATGCTAATTTTGATAAAAACAGTGGGGAGTGGGAAAGGGGGGGTATGTTTTCCCAGATGTAAGGAAAAATAGGTAAGCCACCAAGACCAGCAAGTCACAAGACAAACAATATCATGTTTTTTTTTGTTGTTGGTTTTGTGTTTGTTGTTGTTTTCATCTGGCCTTAGCCTCACTTCGGAGTTCATTTTAATTTGGTTTCACAGGGGGAGCTCAATTTTGCACATAAGTACCAAACATCTGGTTTACTTTTTGTTTAAAAGTGATATGGCTGAAGTTTATTACAGAAGTCTATTGTGTAATTAAGGAAAGACAGTTTGAAATTTATAAAATAAGTCCTACTTAAATGCAGCCTTGGAATCATTCCAGGGAAGTGGGTATACTTCTTGGGAGTAGCTGGAACTTATTTTTTAAAATGGTGTAACTGGTCAAAATGCAGAACTTCTATGTATCCACCTTTTTTCCAAAAAGCATGCAAAATGACAAATTTCACAAGTGAAACTTAAAGTTGACCTAAGGCAGTTTTAGATTGTCAGGCCTTCGAATTTTATTCGTGGGATGTTTTTAGAGACATCTTGTGCTTTGTTCACTGTAGTTAATTCCGGGCAGTCCTTCTGCATTTCTAGCAGATGGACATTCTGATATTTCAAAACTCCTTCTTGCACAAAATACAGTTAAAGCAGTTCAGGAAGAAAAGGAGATTCCTGGTTGGTTCTTCTAAACTATTGATGATATTCTTAAAGCAGTTAAAGGGATAATAAACCTGCAGAACAAATACAGCTCTTCCATATGTACTGCCCAGTTAGCGTTAATCAACTGATCATTTAAATGCCAAACATCACGGGCTGGCTAGAACAGCACTGAGGCGTATGAAGAAATAGTTTTGGGTGGAGAGACCCGAGTGAAGATAGAGCACTTACTCACCTGGCACCTGTCTGCCAGGGAGCCGTGTGAGTGGTTAGGCAGGGATCACCCAACCAGTCCCGAGTCTTAGTGTTCAGCCTCAGTGGTATTTGAGGGGCCCTGGGCGCTGAAATGCAATGGTTCCTTCTTCCTGCAGAACTCACGTAGAAATAACTTGCTAAAAAAAGAAAATCAAAAGTAGGTTGTAAAGACTCTGAGCATTTTTTAAAAAATGTTTTATTTATTTCTAGGAGAGAGAGACAGCGTGAGCAGGGGAGGGTCAGAGAGAGAGAGGGAGACACAGACTCTGAAATAGGCTCCAGGCTCTGAGCTGGCAGTCAGCACAGAGCCCGACGCGGGGCTCGAACCCACGAACCGCGAGATCGTGACCTAAGCGAAAGTCGGACGCTTAACCGACTAAGCCAACCAGGCGCCGCCCCAGACTGTGAGCATTTTTATGACCCTGGTTTTCGTACACCCTGGAATGTTTTAGGGATCAGTTCTGTGGTGGAGGTTTCACCTGTGGGCGCTTATAATCTAGTTCCTTATCAAATTGAGGAGCAGCCCGAATTAGGGTGAATTTGGAGTATTTCCCTATGTCTTGCCGTTTTCTATCAACATCGTAATTTGATAATTTAAACTTATCAAAATACGGTCCCTTCCAGGGTCTCATTTCATCTTCAGTAGCAACAAACCACTCCCTTGCGCCTCGAGAGCTCAGCCCCAGCAGATGCCTGCTTTCCTTTCCGCCTTGTTCACTCCTATCATTTACGATACCTGTAAATGAAAATTAAGAACCAGATTGCTTCAGGTCATTAGCCAGCATACAGATTATAATCAGCGTACAGATTATAACTAAACATTTATTAAGCATTTCCACATGCCAATGTGCTGGGCGTTTTGCCTAAGAGAACCAGATACTGTATTCTGAATTCCCCATGGGTATTTTCTAAAGATACGTCTGTCTTCCATTCCTACGCATTATCTTTTATACAATAATGGGGGCTCTTCAGGTCAGAGTGAAATTGTTTAGCATAGTATTTCCTATGAAATGGATGTGGACATCATACTAATCAGAAATATTTTTAAAATTTCAGAAAATTTGCATGACCTGGACAGTGCATCACATAATACAGGTGGAATGATGTGTATGCAATCAGTGGGTATATGCGTTCATGTTGATATAAAAATTCTAATTTTGAGTTACAAATATGAGAATAAAAAATGCTTCAAAATTTGTGGTCTTTACCCTCCTCTTTCTGTTTATTCAGCTTTTATGTGCACTTTCTTGCTTTTATCAATTTTCAGAAAATAAATTAGTTTTAAAATGGGATGGGGATGGAGTGGGTGGATGGATCTTTCATCTGTAGGGAAAGGTACTGTTTCTGAAAACCAGATAATCACTTCAACCTTTTCTCACAGCCCTAAATTTTAAAGAGACTTTCACTGGTACCTTCTCATGACTCTTTTTGTTCTTTGGAGACCTGTTGTGGCATATAATACCGCATAAGTTTAAGGTGTACATACTGCATATTGAGTTGATACATTAAAAAAAATTTTTTTTAATGTTTATTTTTGAGAGACAGAGCACGGTGGGGGAGGGTCAGAGAGAGAGGGAGACACAGAATCTGAAGCAGACTCCAGGCTCTGAGCTGACAGCACAGAGCAGGGCTCAAACTCAAGGACCGCAAGACGATGACCTGAGCTGAAGTCGGATGCTTAGCCGACTGAGACACCCAGGCGCCCCTGATTGATACATATATAGTGCGATATGATTGCTGTTGTGGCATTAGCTAACAACTCCGTCATCACACGATGATTATTCTTGTGTTGGAAACAATTAAGGTCTAGTCTCTTAGCAGATTTACTGTTTACAATATACTTTTGTTGTCTGTAATCACTGTACCATGTATTAGGCCTCTAAGACTTACTTATCTGTGAGTTGCAAGTATGTACCCGTAAACAACATCTCTTTCATGCCCCCGGCCCCCAGCCCCTGGTAACCACCATTTTACTCCCTGCTTTTATGAGTTCAGTGTTTTTAGGTTCCACATATCAGAGATGTCACAGAGTATTTGGCCTTCTCTGACTGGTTTATCTCACTTGGCACGATGTCCTCAGGGTCCATTCATGTTGTTACAAATGGCAGGATTTCTGTCTTTCTCATGGCTGAATCGTATTCGTGTGTGTGTGTGTGTGTGTGTGAGAGAGAGAGAGAGAGAGAGAGAGAGAGATCTTCATCATTGAGAGACACTTAGGTTGTTTCTATACTTTGTTGTGAATAAGGCTGTCATGAAATAGGGGTGCAAATATCCCTACAACAACCTACTGCATCTCTTGTCATGAATCTAACGTTTTTGTAAATTTATAGCTGATCACACATTAGGAAAACGTCAGTTCTGAAATTTATAGTATTTATATTTACATTTATAGTATGGATATTTATTAGTACAGTATTGATATCATAAGAGACCGTGTGGGATCATGGGATCGTAGTGCACTCTTCTTTGGCAGTGGGGTTCTTAGGGGAGGAAAATCAACATGGCACTTGATATGAGCTATTTTTAATAACTTGAAGAATCAAAGAGTGTTAGTTCTCAAATCCTTTCAGATTAGATGTACTGCTATTTATTCCAAGATGTCTGTCATCATTTGCGTGAAGACAAAGCTGCCTTGGTGTTGGCTATGTTGGAAATGCAAGTTAGTGTTTAGTGGGGCTTGTGTTGACCATGAGTGGGGGCATAATATGGTTGGAGGTCTTAGTCATTGGAGTGGACAGAGTGGAGATCGGGGAAGTCTCCTGTGGGGAGAAAGAACTGCAGCAAAATGACGTCAGTGTTGTAGGAGACCCATCCAGCTGTCCTAGAGATGTGAGGAAGCACAGGGCTGTGGGGCATTAATAGAAGAAAGGATAAATTCCCCCATTGGTCTCTTTCAGATAAGCCATGCTGCTTGTGTCTGAGGTTCAGTATCAGACTTGTCCTGGGTTTAGAGCTTAAGTTAACAGTAGCCTGGAGCCACGGATGTATCAATCCCAATGAATTGCACTTGAAAACATTTCATTTGGGACGCTTGGGTGGCTCAGGTGGTTAAGCATCTGACTTCAGCTCAGGTCATTGATCTTGCGATTCATGAGTTGGAGCCCTGCATAGGGCTCCGTGCTGACAGCTCAGAGCCTGGAGCCTGCTTTGGTATGTCCCCCCCCCCTCCCCCCGGTCCCTCCCCTGTTCCTGATCTCTTTCTCTCCCTCTTAAAAATAAATAAAAGGGGTGCCTGGGTGGCTCAGTCGGTTAAGCCTCCAACTTTGGCTCAGGTCATGATCTCATGGTTGATGGGTTCGAGCCCCGCGTCAGGCTCTGTGCTGACAGCTAGCTTGAAGCCTGGAGCCTGCTTCAGATTCTGTGTCTCCCTCTCTCTCTGACCCTCCCCTGCTCACACTGTCTCTCTCTCTCTCAGAAATGAATAAAACATTAAAAATTTTAAAAAAGTAAATAAAATTAAAAAAATTTTTTTAAAACCCCACATTTTATTTATTCATTCAGGCTTTGGTACACAGTTCACTTCTCAGATACCCTCCTCCATTCACAGATCTTAGTAACGGGAAAGACAGATTCTTCCCTCATTTCTTTCTTATGCCTGTACCTTAACTCTTTTGCAGTAACACACGTAGAGTTTTGCTTTCTCACAGAAGTGAAATGATATTTGGAAATTGGCAGGAAGATAGTGTCTAGGAAATCTTACCAGTTAGTCTTTACAAGGCTTCATGTTTATAGTGAGGTCGTTTTTTGTGTTCATTCACTTTATCACAAATTGTATAAGGACAGGATCTAATCCTAACTTCAGCCATCTTTTGGGCTTTTGTCACTGTTGTAAACTCAGGTGTATAATGTTAATGCTTCACTGTTTCCTTTGCTCCTAGGAAAACCTGTTTCCGGTGCCTTCGATGTTTTGAAAGTCTTTTTAAAAAGTCAGAACTGTGGGGTGCCTGGGTGGCTCAGTTGGTTAAGCGTCCCACTTCGGCTCAGGTCATGATCTCACGGTTCATGGGTTCAAGCCCCGCGTCGGGCCCTGTGCTGACAGCTCAGAGCTTGGAGCCTGTTTCAGATTCTGTGTCTCCCTCTCTCTCTGACCCTCTCCTGCTCATGCTGTCTATCTCTCTCTCTCTCTCAGAAATAAATAAAAAATAAAACATAAAAAAAAAAAGTCAGAAATGCGGGAATAGTTTTCCTGAACTATTTGGAAACCATTTGCCCCTGGGGGGCATGGCTGGCTCCCGGGACCGTTGGACCAGCTTCTCCTTTATTGAATTTCAGTAACACAAGGTTGTGGTCTCTTTACTCCCATCCTTGCCTGTAAGGTTCTTTTCATATATTGGCTAAAACATACTAAGGTTTGTTTACCAAAGTGTCACATCCCCACCCTGTATAACCCGCACTGTCGTCAGAAGAGGTGGTGTGCGGGTCTCTATGTTCATGGTGTATCCTGAGTTCTCTCTGTTCGTGTTGCACTTCAGAGGAGTCTTACATTCTTTGACTTTTGAACCTTTTTGGTTTCTTTGCTGGGTTTGAGGACAAATGCGAGGCAAAAGCGCCTGGCTGATATAGAATATATCTGGACAGACTGTGAGACCACGTGAGACCTCGGTGAAACGTGAACTGACCTAGGAAGTCCAAGCGTGAGGAGTAAGGTGTTTTGAGGTGAGGAAAAGAAAATGCTGCAGTGGACCCTCTCCTCCATTCACATTTCTTTTTAATTTTTTTTTTAATGTTTTATTTATTTCTAGGAGAGAGAGAAAGAGACAGCGTGAGCAGGGGAGGGTCAGAGAGAGAGGGAGTCACAGGCTGAAACAGGCTCCAGGCTCTGAGCTGGCAGTCAGCACAGAGCCCGACGCGGGGCTCGCACCCACGAACCGCGAGATCATGACCTGAGCGAAAGTCGGACGCTTAACCGACTAAGCCACCCAGGCGCCCCCTCCTCCATTCACATTTCGATGACCTCTCACGCATGTGACAGCTCGACCCATTCAGCCTTGAGCTGCCTGCTGCCTGCAGATCCTGGTGTCTTGGTGAATTAAAGCTCTCTTCCCCCTTTCTGATGAAAATATTAGTAATTTCAGGTTTGTGACTAGTGAGTGGATGTATTCAGCTTGAAGGAAACCTTTCAGAGATGGGCAACATGACTTTTCATCTGAGGCCCGTGGAGTCTGTGGCTGCCAGAGAGATTGGGATCCGGCAGTGATTTCGCTTCATTACAAGCCTGTACAGATATTATTTAATGCAAGCAAGTTTCGAATGCCGGTAAGGAACACAGTTAAGGTCATGGTCTGAAAGGACTTTGATGTCCTGCATAAGCCTGATTTTCCCCTAATAGGCATGAAAAACTTGTGCAGTATAGCTCTTAGGAGATGAATATGTGTTCGTGGAGGTTACAATAGCTCGCGCACCCCGAGAGTGAGCGAGTGGCGCGGAATACGCATTTGCAGGGAAAAGGGGGGACAAACTCATGTGCAGAAATTAGCCGTGGAAACCCATAAATAGCGGGCCAAGGATATTCTGCAAATGTGGCAGCCGGGTTTTACCAGGAACAGTGGACGGACACCACCTCCTGCCCAGAGAGAATTTTTGATTTCCTTAACAGTTAAATGATTTCCTTACAGATTTCAGACGCTCTTCAAGCCTTTTCCTCTTCTAGAGAAACTCCTGTTCTCTCCTTAGTTCCTAGATATTTAAAGTACACACGAAAGGCCATTATTCTGAGTGTGTCTTAACTGTCCACAGACTACCCTGGGCAGGCTTTGGTGGCCTGGATTACTGAGGTGGTTTGCTGTTCCTTTTGTTTACTCGTGCGGGAGAGCAGTTTTAATTCTGTATATCGGGTTTTTATACACCTGGCAAATCCCTTGGGCAGCCTGGAGCCGACCGTTGGGCCATCCGTGTCCCTTCTCGGTTAGAGGCTGTAGAGGACCCACGGACTGCCGTGGCGGGCGCATCCGCGGTGTGCGCTGGCGGCACGTGCCGGGCTAGTGCTGATGTGTCACAGCTCTGGTGGTGGCCCCCTGCAGGGCAGATGCTGGGGAAAGGAGAGCCCCCAGGCGAGGCTGAAGACGGGGGACCGTTCCGAGTGGAGTCAGGACGGCTGTCCGGCCGTCTCCGCGCCGGACACCCAGAATCCAGTTTTGGGGGGGTGGATCACGGAACGGAGGAGAATGGGTGCTCTGGCACCTCTAGGCCAGGAGGTCAGCCCGGGGGCCACGAAGTTTCCACGTGACTTCTTTTATCGTTCCTTCCTTTAGTGGTTGCTGCCAGCTTGTCTCAACATTGGCTTCGGTCCTGGGAATGAGGGTCTCTCGTTTCCCAGCAGGGCCAATACTGAAAATGCTGCTTTCTGAACATGTTCACTTGACCTCCCAGCCTGTCTGTTGAGAAACACTTACCAAGCCTTATGGCAAGTCAGGCATGCTGTCACCAGAATGAGGTGTCTTCCGCTAGACTCCACGTTTGTGACCACGTTAGTGTGGCCGTGATTGGCATTGTGGAAGAGGAGGCCCAGGTGGGACCTTGGGAGTGTCCAAGGTGACCTGAGCCTGGAGGAGGAGCCAGTGGTGGAGTGTCTAGAGGTACTGGCCGGAGAATGAGGCAGAGTCATCCAGAAGCGGGAGGCGGGAGTGGTTGGGGGAGGGAACTGGAACCCAGCAAGGAAGGCCCACAGGCTGGCCTGGGGTGAGCCCGGGCTAGAGTGACGGTTCGGCTCAGCAGCGCCAGGCCGGGGAGAGTCGTGTGGGGCATGTTTTTTAACCCCATCTCTAGAGCAATAGGCAGTCTTCCTGTGGGCACAGTGCCCGATGACACGCCTCTCTGCGCTTGGCCAAGCTCCGGCTCATCGGGGGACCTCATGATGGGGTAGGGCAGGATATTCGGGGATTTTTCTTTTAGCTTTGAAGGTATTTTAACGTGTCCCAACTTTTGTTACTCTCTGAGTCCTGGTTCACATTTCACCCGCATGGTTTGTGGCTGTTTGATTTCTTTGGTTATAATTTAATTGTATCGGGGATATAACCACTATAAATCCTGGCCTCTCACTCTTACAGTTCATCGTGCCTCGTGAAGAGGTGGAAACTAACATTTGCTGCTCTGCCTTTGACCCAGGAAAGTGTTGCATGATGACTTCGGATCTGAACTTGGATACACCAAGGACAGACAAACATATTGGCTACATTTATTTTTATGGTTAGAAGTAATGACGGATCTATCAGCGATCTATCAGGTTACTTAAGAAGCAACTTGCAGTAGAGTTTTGATTCTGGGATGGCACTTAAGCTGCCTCTTTGTTGAGGAGGAAGCTCTATACCATTAGCAGCTCCACTTTCCATGCGACCTGTAGGCGTGAGCTTTAATGAAAGTTGTATTCTTGTCAGAGGGGGTTTATCTCGAGGAAAGAATAGGACGTTTTTCTGTAAAAGTAAAAATGCTGTTCAGTGGTGTTTCCCCCATCCTTCCCTGAAAAAAATAAAACTTTAGTGCTTAATCAGGGTTCCAGATGTTTGTATGTATTTATTTATTTGGATATTTATAGTGTTTTCTGTCAAGCAGTTTGCCTCCCTGGGTGCATTCCAGAAATTTTAAAAACATACATGGCAAAGCCACAAAGATCAAAGACCTGTGTCTTATGAACTCTTTACAGCACTTCAGGCCAGTCCCTAGAATGATTTATATTAAAAGAATTGGGTAAGAGCTGTTAGCAGCCACGTCTTGTGAGGAATGTTCCAGATGGGGACCCAAGAACTTGGTGAAGAACCCATCCAAATTGGGGCTCTTCCTGTCCTCTCTCCTGAGCGTGGGGCATCTGTCTGAGACCCTCCTCCAGTACAAGGGCTTCGGTTAGCTCACCAGGGCGCCTCTGGTCTTTTGTCTTTCCAGCATCCTAAACATGGGGGTGTTTTGAATATTATAGAATATTAATGAATGTTAATGAGTATTATTAATGCTACTATGTAGAATTTTTAAAGCTGCCATGAAAAGCATGGGTTTCATTTTCTATATTTTAAAAGTACATACTATCTACCATCTAAATGGAAAACAGCAAGACTTTGTGTCGTAACCCATTTTTGCTGCTCTGACCAATATCTCTGGGCGAGGAAGGGCCTTCAGCAGTGGAGGCCTGACCGAGCCGGAGGCAGGACCGCGCAGAGGCCTTCGTGTGTCCGAGTGAGGAAGGCTCAAACACCAGGGGCCTTCTTTGACGAAGTTCTCACCTGGGAGTTTTAAGGATCATGGATTTGGTTCATCGGATCATGGATAAACGTTGTACGAGTAATCGGTAGCTGATCCGTGCCTCCCCTCTTACCGCAGACCCTCCCTCCTGGCGGGGAGGCGCGGTGGCAGGAGGGGCGTGTGAAGTGACAGCTTTGAAGAGAAAGTCTTTCCTACCTTCGGGCCTGTCCTGAGTGCCGCGTGCAGCGTTCTCCCCAGAGCAAACCCTGCGGGTTGTAGTCAAGACCCTCTACCTTCCACCCCGGCCTGGCTCTGGGTTTCCCCCGCGCAGAAGGATGGGGTCCTTCCTGCACGGAGCCAGGGACCTTTCTGCAGTAGCAGTGCACAATTCGGGGGACGGTCCGGGCCGAGCCGGGGCGGTGATGGTGGGCCGGGCATGGGCAGGCTTGCTCCTGGGCTCTCCCCGTGACTCCTTCCACCTCCAGGAGCCTGCTTCCCCACCCCCTTTGCCCCCTGACGGGTAAATCACCCTGAGGCTTGAGAGTCGAAAGGACTTTCACTCAAGGTAGTTGGATTTAGCTCAAAGGCCTGAGGGATTCTCTGTCGTCTCCGGCTCCAAGTCCGTGTATTGTCTTAGTCTCCAAGTATTGTCTTAGTCTCCAAGTCCGTGTATTTGGTGACTAGCCTTTTGCCTGCAGCGTGAGGCGGGTTCTCCCCTGAGGGCTCCTGCCCTGTAATCAGCGACTTCAGCAGGATGACTGGGCTTGGGCCCCGGCGCTGCCGGTTCAGGTTAGGAAAACCTCGGAAATGCTGCTGATTGCCCAAACCCTAGTACCCAGGCGTTGTTGGTTTTTAGTATGAGGTTTCCTTTCTCAATAATAAAAGCCTTTCTGTGCCTTAAATATTTATAACAATCACTGAATCGTTTTTCCACGTAATGGATGTTGTGTTAAATTACATCTGAAAAAAATCACGATATGCCGACATTTGATTTTATTTTTTAGAATTTAAAAATGTTATTTTTAAGTAGTCTCTACACCCAGCGTGGGGCACGAACTCACAACCCGAAGATCAAAAGTCGCAGGCTCTAGCAACTGAGCCAGCCAGGCGCCCCATGATAAACCAGCATTTAAATACACTTCGCCAAATGTATTTTAAAACACAGGTTGGTAATTTAACTAGAGATGGAAGCTGCTTTCATGACCTAGTTCATGACCTAGTATTCCAAAGTCTTTGAAATCTGAAAACTAGTGGGGTAATTTTTCAACCTAGCCTTTGTCTTTTTTAAAAAAATTTTTTTTTAAAGAGTGTGCAAGCGGGGGAGAGGAAGAAGGGCGGGAGAGAGACTGAAAGAGAGAGAGGGAGAAAATCTTAAGCAGGCTCCATGCCTAGCATAGAGCGTAATGTGGGGGCTCGATCTCCCCAACTGTGAGATCATGACCTGAGCTGAAATCAAGGGTCGGACGCTTAACCAGATGAGCCACCCAGGTGTCCCAGAACATAGCTTTTGTCTTTTTTTTTTTAATCTATGAGGTAAGTAGTGGCTTCAGGCTTCCATTTACCTTCCCATCTGTGCAATTATACACGGTGGGCATGGATAGTTGTTACGCCTAATAAATGAAAAGCTGAATTGTATATAATTGTCAAAATATTTTCTAACATGTGTTTAGAATGCTAGTGACATCTTGATTTTCTGTCTGAGAATTACAGCTGTTATTAGGATTTTACATGATCCTGAAATGTAGAGTTCAGGAAAATAAACCTGGTTGAGTTTCTGAAATTATAATTTCTGTGCTCCCCATTTAACTATTTTTGATTCTGACGTTATTGTTCCCTTTTCTCTGGAACATATGTGCCACATAGAAGCCATGTCAAATGGTGCGGTGTTCAGAATCAGGTTGGTGGTGGATGCTGTGTGGCAAGGGAGGGATGTGAATGAATCCTGAGTTCCTCGATCTGATCTCCAGTAACTTCTACTAAGGTTTCTTCAGAGGCTTTTCAATAGTTGCTGTATAAGGGAGAAACTATTTAGCTAATTTTTTATTGTGATAAAAAACAAATTAGCTAATGATGTTACTTACTGCCGTTTAAAAATATGCATTAAAACTGATGCCCTGGGGGCGCCTGGGTGGCTAAGTTGGTTGGGTATTCGACTCCTGATTTTGGCTTAGGTCATGATCCCAGCACTGTGGAATTGAACCCCACATTGGACCAAACCCTCCGCTCAGCACAGAGCCTGGTTAAGATTCTCCCTCCCTCTGCCCTTCAACAGCACGCGTGTGTGCATGCTTTCTCTCCCTTTAAAATAAAAAATAAAACCAGCTGATGCCATGTGACGTCTTTCTGTGCAGTGAACCTCTGGGGACAGGAGTCTCTATCCTAGGTTAGTCATTTAGGTCCCGTACCCCATCCTGCCCTCCAGTATGAACATAACCAGGCCAATCACACGTATGTAAAGCCTTGGATTGAGAGTAACTTGGTCTGCGAGGGTTCCGCAAGAGGAGCGAGCATTTCTAATAAATTTCAACTTGATAAACGAGTGATGTCTTGGAACACGAGTAGTACGTGATGTGTCACATGATGATAACCGAGCCCCTTCTTCTTGAATCTGGCTTTGATACGTGAGCGCTTTGGATTACAAGCACATTTCAAGACAGAATTAAGCTTGCAAACGGAGGTTTTACGGTGTTAGAGAGGCCCAACCATCCTTGTGATGGTCCCTTTGGCCTTTGGTGCCGTTTCCTCCCCTCTCCAGCCCCTACCTTTGCTTGGAGGGTCCTTTCCTCTATTCCGGCCCACCAAGCTTCAAGGCTCTTTTCCATCATTTAATTGATTCTCAGGATGACACTTCCTTCAATATGTGTTCCTGGATACTCTTTCCTAGAATATTTTGTGGTATTTTTCATCTTTAAACTCAAGACTAGTCCATCACCACGTTTCTTGGTCCAATGATATATTCATCTTTGTTTTTCATTCCTAAGGACACGTGCCCCAAAGCGCAGAGAATATACATACTCCACCCTCGTCTTTCATTCAGGTCCGCTTTGGTTTTGTTTTGGTGTTTCCCCTCGGCTTCCTGTTCTTAGGTTATATAAGCTCCCAAAGGGCAAGGCTGTTAGTGCTTCTCTCAGAGATTCTCCATCCTGCCATTGGGTGTTGTTGACCACCCTGGGTCCTGTTTAGGGTTCTGAGGGCGCTGTCCTTGAGTGGGAATTGTGGAGAGTGGCAGGCTTTGAGTGACTCCTACTTGTGCTAATACAGCCACGTCGTCCACGGGAGCTGAATTCTATTTATCTTCGAGTTTATGCATCTTAACTTGGATGTTTTTCCGTGGTGTTGGGAATGGACAAGATGGGGGCATCAAGAATATTGATTTGTTTAAAGTATTTTTTGAGAAAGGCAAATTGCTGTAGCGGTTTCTAAAAGTCGACCTGTGCTTGGCCGACTAAAACACGAACACATTCTACGCTCTCTCCTCTCCTTCACCATGAGGTGGATGGTATTCGTGACAGTGGGGCACCACTCTCTGCCACCAGCTGGCAGCCTCTCACTTTGCTCATTTCCGCCCTGTGTCCTTCTGCATCTCGGCCCTGCTCTCCTCACCCTGCGGAGAGTAGGTGCTTCCGTGTTGAGGTCCGGGTGGGCCCAGGAACGTCCTGGTCCCCTCTAAGTGCATTTGCCTCTCATTTCCTCACCAGGGTCTGGACGGAAGTGGCTGCCACCACAGGGGTCTCCTCTTTGGCCCTGGTACAGTGGGTGCCAAGGGTGCACATGGAGTTAACCGTTCTACCAAGGTCCCCAGGAGTAGATGTGTGACAGAGAGAATGGATTCTGTGGGGAGGGTGGCTATGAGTTTGAGTCCTTTCATTTTTTTTTTTTAATTTTAAGAAATTGTAAAATACACACAAAATTTTTAAAGAAGTTAGCCAACCAATGCCTTTTAAAAATATATATATATTTTTTATTTTTGAAAGAGAAAGAGAACACATTGGGGTGNCAGACGCTCAACTGACTGAGCCTCCCAGGCGCCCCCACTATCTTAACCATTTTTAGATGCGCATTCAGTGGCAGTAAGTGCATTCATATTGTCATACACTGTCACCACCATCCATCTCCAAAACTTTTTCATCTTTATAAACTGACACTCTGGTCCCATTAAAGAGTAACTCCCCATGCTCACACCCTTGCCTGTGACAACCACCATTCTACTCTCTTAATTTGATTATTCTAGATACCTCATATGAGTGGAATCAGATAGTATACCTTCTTTTGTGACTGGCTTATTTCACTTAGAATAATATCCTCAAGGTTCATCTGTGTTGTAGCATGGATCAGAATGCCCTTTCTGAAGGCTGAATAATAATATTCCTGTGTATATGTGTGTGTATATGGATGCCACATTTTGCGTTTATTCATCCACTAGGAGCTGCTTCTATCTTTTGGTGATTGTGAGTAATGCTGCTATGAACGTGAGGGTACAAGCATCTCTTTAAGACCTTGTTTTCAGTCCTTCGAGTATATCTCCAGAAGTGGAATGGCTGGATCATATGGTAGTTTCTGTTTAGTTTCTTTACGAGCTGCCATGCAGTTTTCCACAGTGGCAGCGTCATTTGGCACTCCCACCCAGCAGTGCACAAGGTTCCAATTTTCCCACATCCTCACCCTCACTTGTTGTTTTGTCTGTTGGGTGTTTTTGTTCGTTCGTTTGTTTTGTTTTGTTTTAGTAGCTGTCCCAATGGGGGTGAGGTGGGTCAAGCCCTTTATCTTGAGTAAATCATGGGAAGTGGCCTTGGACACCAGGCTAGCAAGTGCCAGGCCCCCCAACAGTCGGGCAGCACGTGGGTGAAAGCAGTGCTCCGCGTGCAGACTTCTTTGTTACTAGTCTCCTCCTGTGCCTTTGCTTGGCACGCTTCTTCCTTTTTAATCCTCCACTTGAAAATTAGATCAAATGCGAACCGTGTTTAGATTTTATTTACAGTTTCTTAACTCCTTTCCTGTTTTCTTTTTGACAGGCCTGGCATAAGAAGTCTTTTTCAAGTAGTAAATTAATTTAGGTGGCAAGCACCCTACCTGAATTTTGTTACATGCTGGCAGTTTAGATAAATGGATATTATAATCTCAGCACATTTCTGCCCAACGCCACTATGCCGATTTGCAAGAGTCTATGAAAGTGATAATATTCTGTCAGTTTGGGGCCTAGAAGAAGAAGGAAAAAAACAGGGCATGTTTTCTTATTTGTATTTATAGGATGCCTGTGGGGAAGCTGGAAATGCCGGGTGGCAGTTTATGTGCCTAAATACACACAAAGAAAGATAAGGAACTCAAAGACGTTTCTCTGTAGGTAGACGGGCAGAGAGAGGGTCCAGATCGGGGACTGTCAGCTGTGTTGCAGACACATCCTCTGTTGCGACCGAAGATTTTTTTTTCTCCCCTTAAACTTCCATTTCCTTGAAGAATGCAGTCTATTTTTTAATGACTTCATTGATTTGACGATTGGGTTACAATGTACTTTATTTACTGCTGAAATGTTTCATTCCCGTCAGCACTTAATGTGAATAAATCTACTTTTTGGCACCACTTTGATAGACTGTAAAACTGCTTATATGTGCAGGAAAATTTGTTTTGCTCTGGTTGTTTATGTACAGACGCAGCGGGACTTCCCCCCCCTCTTGCCCCCCAAATCATTCCGGGTCACAGCTGAGCTGAGAAATAGACACATGCAGGACTCTTATCATTCTGCACTGCATCCACACAGCATAGGACAAGTCCTGGGTTTGTGTTGGGGCATCACAAAAATAGGCTTACTTTTCATAATTGAAGTCCGTTTTTTAGTGCTTTGCTTTTTTGCTACTGTGTTAAGACTGCGTATTTTGATTTATAGTTTAGGTATTTACTGAAACACTATACAGTGTATCCTGCATTCCCTGATCTAGCCTGCATATGAATTTAATATTTTAGATCCAACGAGGCCCCGCAAAAGTGATGTTTATTTCCTACTGCCCAATTTATGAACAAAGTTGAAATACATCTTGCTAATAAGTTTTCCATGAAGTTTCTTAACTTTTTCATGAAAACCATGTCATATGTACTTAGCTTTGATTCATTATAGTAAATCCAATGGTGGGAGTGTGGAGAAGATGATATAGAGCTTCAAAAAAATTTTTATTTTGTGAAACATTACTCTGAAAAATATGATGTATATATCTTGTTCGTATTAAATAAAGAGAAATGCAGTTAATTTTATTTTATTTCTTAAATCTTATTTTCAAATGCTTGGTAAAACTAGTGATGACCCAGCGTGTAACAAAGCCAGGCTAAGAAGCTCCTCCCTGAAGATAGGCGAATAGAATCATCAACCTATCTGCAATATAACACCATAAAGCCCATTTTCAGCCAACTCGGCGATCTCTAGTTCAGATCTGAATCAACAATGAAGGGCAAAAATCATGCATTTTAAAAATAGCAGCATTCGTGAGACTATGGAGGCACTTGTGATGCTAGTGTAGGCAGAAAACAGCATACGGAGCTATGTCGTTTTCTTGATAGTCTCCTTAGGAAGAAATGAACTTGCAGGAAGGTAATAGAGTCCCTCTGAGAAAATGTGATGAAAAGTCTTTGGGAATTATCAGCCAAACTTAAAACGGACCTCTAGGTTTTCATGGGCAGTTGTGTTATAAAGGGGTGTTTAATTTAAAGGAACCAAGTTGATAAGGTAGGTGGTGCAGGAAACCAAAAATGTTGACCGCGTTTTTGCTGGCCAGACAAATTGTGCGGATCGAGGGTGTTTATAGCAGGCAGGCATCTGCTGCCGGCGAAATGGCCACCGCTGGNGGGGCGGGGGGGGGGGGTTGGAAGGCAGCTTGAGTCTGCTGTGCTTTTCTCTGCTTCTCCGCGTCACGGAGGGGTGGTCAGATGTCCAGCTCTCTCCTTGCCCCTCGGGAAGAAAAGGGTTGCCTCGCTAGCTAGCGTGCTGGGAGCCCGGGCTCACGCGCCCCTGTGCCTGGGAGCGGCCGCGCACAGACTGAATCATGCACTTGAGCAGCGTGCTAAGTGAGGAAGGAAAGAATATCACACACAGAGGGTTGATGTCTTTTTATGGGAGAACAAAAGAGTTTCGATTCTTTCACTTCTGATTCAGCCTGGCCATTGTGTGGCAGAGGGGGTTTAATGAATCATTGTTTAACCAAGATCCTGCCAAGTGTTTGACCATTAAATAGCCTCCAGTGTGTACAGAGTTCTTCTCTGACAGACTCTTATTTGACTGTGATTAATTGGCATTGAATTGTTATTTAATTACACCTCTGCAGAAATCTAAGAACAGTTTGTGTTCTGATTAAGTTATTTGATGTAAAAACACAGTGCCGTGGAAGTCAGCTTAGTCCTTTAGGCCCCTCGTTGCTGACAGGCCAACTCCTGGGGCTGCTCCCAAAGCCCATGGAATGTCCCTCAGTATCAAAATTCCAAGGAGAGTCTGGGTTTTAATTTTTCTCTTAATATAGTGAAGTGTTTTTGGAAGCCCAGGCTTATGGTGTAGGTCTGTAAAGCTTTTCTTTTATGTTAACGTTCTTTTCGAGTTACTTACTGGCCTGTGTTTAACACGTTGAGCAGGTGCATTGCCTTCTCAGCTCACGGTTACAAAGTGTGGCCCATGCACACGCGCGAGCTGTCCCGGGGAGAATTGCTCCGAGGCCGAGTGTGTTCGCAGTGAGGAGGGGAGGGAGGGAGAAGACAGCGGTGGCCGGTTCTGGTTTGGGCGTGTCTGTCCTTGGGGAGTAGCTGACAGCGGGAGAGGGGATGATGAGGCCCCTGTGGGGAAATAGAGTTGCGAGAGGCGAGCACCTCGAAGCACGAGGGTGGCAGTCGTATTTGGGGGCTGAGCAGGGTAGCGGGAATGTAAAGAGGCGGATATTAAAGGGAAACATAATTCCACCCCAGCATATGTGCGTATTTCAAAAAGGAGGGTTATTAGAACGTGAAACGCCACAGAAAAAGTCCAGAAGAACGAGGATCGGGGGTAACTGGCTGTTGGTTTTAGGGACCGGATGGATGACTGGTTTGTACCAGGGTCCTCCTGAACAGGACAGAAGCTGGATGGGAAGTGGGGGGGTGTTTGGATAGGTCGCGATTCCACGTGCAAAAAAGACAGTGGCTTGGCTGAGAGGTGGCACGGTCCCTAAGCTTCTTGTAACTGGCAAGACAGTAGAATTATAACGCTTAGAGCCTGATTTCCAGCTCTGACAACTTTTATCTGAATTGTTAAAAGAAGTAATAAAGTAGTTGAAAATGATTCCTTCCCATTTTCTATTTGTTTCCTTCTTCCCTCCCCTCCCCTCTCCTCTTCTCCCTTTCTCTCCCCTTCCCTATTTTTTTCTTTATTTCTTTTCTTTTTTTTTTTTTTTTTAAACAAAGGTCCATTTACCTTGAACACAGCCCAGCCAGTTTTGTGGAACACCTGTCGGTGGTTCCCGGATATTAAAATGACGCGCCGGAGAGGAGCCTTGTGTGTTGGTTGATCTGTCTCCAGCACACCTTCGGTTACTTTACATAGGGTGGGGAGCGGGAGGGCCCATTGTCTTCAAGTTTAGTCACGTTCTCACACCAGACGGTTTGCTGTCCTATTTTTGAGCATTACGTATAACTGATATACGTGCTGGAGATGGGGAGGGTTGACGGTCCGTGCTAAGTGGTAATTTCCAATCAGGGTTTTCTCAGCCATTGGGTCTCACACTTGCCATTGTGGAAGTGGGGCTCCTTTGGGAAGGNCTCCATGTTTTTACCCCCCAATGCCCATGCCTCCGGAGACGGGAAATAGAGACTGTGCACCCAGCCTTGAGCGGCAGGGTACAGTGAGCCAGGAAAAGTCCTTCCTGGAGACAGAACGGTACATTCCTGTGGCAGGGGGAGGCG
>NW_027532599.1:56721-63542 GCF_008692635.1 Crocuta crocuta
TGGCCTCTTCCTGTTTTCTTAGAATCAGAGGTTCCTAACCTAGTCACTTAACTCTGTGGCCCTTTCACTTCCTATAGTTCATACGTTAGGAGTCCTCTGAAATCACACCAATCTTTTGAGTGGGCATTTTCCAGTGGAAAGGGCTTCTTAGCTTTCATCAGACCCATAGTGTTTCAGACCCCCTGCCTGAGAGATTTTCCACCTGTCGCTGTCCAGTGGTCTGTACACCCCTGACCACATGTGGTCCTGAGCACACTTACTCCTGCGTGAGGTCTGGGGTAAGGGAATTAGCCTGGTCTGTTTCCCAACATTTTTCTTTTCAGTACTTAGGATGTGTCAAATAATGATTACTTGCTGTGGCCAAGCATTTCTGGCTACTGCAGCAGAACGGTTTCCCGGGGCACTTTGTAAGGTGTCAGTCCTTCAGGGTTAATCTCCTACCCACACTTCTCGGCATAAATCTCAGTAGGCGATTTGACTGGCCCCGGGGCCACACAAGTGGTTAAGGCTTGGGAGGGGGTGGATCGCAAACCCCTGGACTTTCCTAATCAGTCTTCTGTTTCAGACCTGGTGTCCCCAATCCGTTTTCTCATTCATTTGCTACCTTGTTAGTCTCTTCATTCAGCTTACAGTAACTTGTGTAATTTAATGTTGAGGTGGAGTTATTTTAGATGTTTTACTTTAATTATGCTTAGCCAAGAGAGAGTTCCTGGAACTCCTTTAATCGGGACTGATATTCAAAGCGTTTCCCATGCAGTGGAGCAGGCGTTATTAGCCAGTCAGGGGGAGCCTGGTTTGGTCATCATGCTTCACACCAGCCCCGCCTGTAACTTTATGGGCTCATCCTTATCAGTAGATACTTAGTAGAGCTTTCAAGTGTGTCCAGTAAAGTAACTCCATGCCATTGTATGTTGCCTTGAACTGTCTGGATCTCCTCCCTGGGGACTGGTCCTGGCTTGGCTACCTTACAGCTGAGTGTCCTCGAGTTCATTTCTTCCTGTCTCTACGTTCACCCGCCTCATCTGTGAAATAGGGACTGTATCTTACATACGGTTTTGAGATGATGTGTATGGTGTGTTTCATAGTTTCCAGCACTTACTTGGTGCCCAGGTGGTGGTGGTGGGTGGTGGCATTCTAGAAACTCAGTGTAAACGAACCAAAGCAACCACAGGAAGATCCTGCCCACGGCTCTGATGTATAGCGCGAGGCTCAGGGATGAGTCAGTGTGTGTGTGTGTGGAGGGGGGAGGGTGTCTGTGCACAGAGAGCCTGGGACAGAATTCGTCCTGGGACATCTTCTGTAGTACTCGTCACACGTTTCCGGGGTTGAATATGTGAGCTGTCCCTCCGCCTTGACTCCACGTCTTGCCGTTGCCGTCAGTACTTCTTCCTTCCAGCCATGGCTTTGAAGAGGCACCGATGAAAGACAGCGCTTAGACCTCTTTCTGACCACAGGGAATTTTCATTGCAGTTTCCCAACACCTGGCTTTTCCCAGTCCTGCACCCGGGTGCTCCCCTGTCTCGGCACACCTTAGGGTCCCGCTCTTTCCGTCAACTAGGCAAACGTTTATCTTCCCTTTGCCTGTCCCACCTCTCGGTCCTCACCCGTGTCATTCCCCCTACCTGGACAAACTCCATTCTCCCATCGGCCCCTTCTCTGCCCTCCTTCCACATTGTCAGGCTGCGCCTCGGCCGTGAAGACTTGTCGTGCTAACCCTGCAATGCACATCGTCTGGTGTGCCGCCTTCTGCATGCTCCATGCTGCGTGGGCGGGCGCTCGTGGCCGGCTTCGTCACTGGAGACACTGTACTAACTCTGTGTGTCCTGTTAGCCTGCCTCCGATGTTAGATTGTAAAGTGCCCCGAGGGACACCAAACAATCAGGTTCTAAATCTAAACGGCCAGCACGAGAGAAGGGGGTTAAGATGCTCTCCTTGGTTGGCTACAGGGGTTGGGTGGGGGCGAGTAGGGTAAGAGACTGTGGTGACCCTGAGGAAGGAAGACTTGAAGGTGCATTTAGAAAACAGATGGTCTCCTAGACGTTGGAGTGTACAGGTCATCTTGTTTGGACAGTCCACCTGCTGTCTTCCAGGGGGAAGAAACGAGAAGGATCCCACTAGACAACCAAAGAACATACTCCTCCTTCTGAAGCTCATTCCCCCCAGTCTGTCAAGTTATACAGTGAAACCTTGAAATTGACTATTTTTAATGTCTTAATTATATGAAAAAGCAAGTGACCCCTGGACTTGGGCAGCGCAGTGTGGTTATTCCAGAAAGGCAGATTTTTATACTTTGTAAAAATTTGTTTATTTTTGAAAGAGAGAGGGAGTGTGCGTGAATGGGGGATCCGAAGCAGGCTCTCTGCTGACAGCAGGGAGACAGAGTGGGGCTAAAACTCATGAACCGTGAGGTCACGACCTAAGTAGAAAGGCATAGTTTTATATCACTAGAGGGGACCTTGAGACCCCTAGTTGATTTACTGCCATCCTGATTCTGTCCCAACTCCCAGGAGATGCAAAATTCCCAGAACCTTAGGTGTCTGCCTACCACCACTGTTGGGTCCCTCACGTTTATAGACCTGTTCTTTCCCCAACTCTCACCCTCCCTCTCGCTCTCCCTAGCTCTCTCTCTCTCTCTAATATTTATTTCTTAGAGAGAGAGAGAGATGGGGAGGGGCAGAGAGAGAGGGGGAGAGAGAATCCCAAGCAGGTTCCACGCTGTCGGCACAGAGCCCAGTGCTGGACTTGACCTCACAAACCCTGAGATCATGACCAGAGCCGAAACCAAGAGTCAGACGCTTAACCGACTGAGTCGCCCACCTGCCCCTTTCCCGGACCCTTTCACCTGCTGCCACGAGAGCAAGCAGGAGACCTGCCTCGGACCTGCGCCCGGACCTCAGGTCAGCTTCTCTGGCATGTAAGGAGGCAGTCAGGGAGGCAGAGGAAAGCCAGCAATCAGAGGGCCGGTTCCCCGCTATTTGCTGTGACAAGGAGGAAGGACCCTCCGAGGAGTGTCCATAGGAAACAGTAGGTTTCTCCCTGGGTGTTGGGGGGAGGTCGCCCTCCACCAGAGGGTACCAGATTCAGTGCCTTAAGAAAACGGTGTGGGTTAAGGACGCACCTTTTGAAGGCCGCCACTTACATTAAATGCTGCCTCGTGTGTGATTTTACCTTTGAGCTCTTGGGGGGAAATCCTAGCTGTAGAGGAATTCCATAAGCCAAGGCCATGGCCAGGCCAGCGCTTTTTCCTCGGCGCCTGGTGGCCTCAACGTCTGTACCTGCGCCTTGCACCCCATCTCCCGTGTGTCCGTTCTTCCGTCCTTCCCTCCTGCTCCCCGCTGCCTGTGTTCTCGTCCTCACGTGATCTGCGGCTGCTCCACACCCGTCCCTGGCTTCCTTCTCTGTCGCACTGTCGTCCCCTTCGCCTTTTCCACCTCTGAGACCCCGGCTTCCCTCACGTTCTGGTGCTTTTCCTGGCATCAGCGCCGGCTTCTGTAAGTTGCTGTGCCCGAAACTCGGTCTGCGAGTGGAGATTTCAGGCACCCTTTGAAGGAGCGCAGACAGATTGGTTCAACAGCAGCACAAGGAAGGTGACAAGTAGGACAAACCAGAACTTCGTGTCGCAACATCGATGTCCCCCGATGGGAAAACAGTGCCCAAAGAGACCGGATGAGATTGCAAGCACGAGAAATAAAGAGATGGGAATTTGGAAACAAACCATTCGTTACGCACTGCAGAAGGACGTGTTTCATGTATTCGTCCAGAGTGTGGTCAGGCCTGTCTGTGTGTGCTGGGCGCCCGCCAGACCCCGGGGAAACAGCACTGAGTGAGACCTAACTCCTGTCGTAAGGATGCCCGTGTCTAATTTAATTTGTGTGAATAGCAAAAGAGACAAGTGGTCTTTAGCCCTTGAAATGAAAGAAGGGAATTTGGGGGCGCCTCGGGGTTCAGTCAGTTAAGTGTCCAACTCTTGATTCTGGCTCAGGTCGTGATCTCTCGGTTTGTGGGACCAGGCCCCGGGTTGGGCCGTGTGCTGACAGTGCGGAGTCTGCTTGGAATTCTCTCTCTTCCCCCCGCCCCCTCCCCCCCCGTCCCTCCTCTGCACACAGGCACACGCACACTCTCTCTCTCAAAATAAAAAATTAACCTTTAAAAAAGGAATTTAAAAGGGCAGTAGTTACGCATGTAAAGGTGACAAGATTATCACATAGGTCCTTTTTTTAAATTTTTTTTTATGTTTTTATTTATTTTTGAGAGAGAGAGAGACAGCGTGAGCAGGGGAAGGTCAGAGAGAGAGGGAGACACAGAATCTGAAGCAGGCTCCAGGCTCTGAGCTAGCTGTCAGCACAGAGCCCAGCGCGGAGCTTGAACCCACAAACCATGAGATCATGACCTGAGCTGAAGTCAGAAGCTCAACCGACTGAGCCACCCAGGCGCCCCTATCACATAGGTTCTTGAGACAGAAGGAACTTCCCGGATTCTTCCTTGTTACTCAGAGAGTGATCCGGGGACCAGCAGCACCCAGAGCTGTTAGAAACCCAGTATTTCAGGCAGCGCCTGGAGCTCTTGAGAATATACATTTTAACTAGGTCTGTGGGAGATTTGTGTACAGATTAAAGTTTGGGAACCATTGTTCTGATGAGTGTTGGGCTATTTCTGATCTAATGCGACTCAGATACTCACCACCTTTCCGTGCCTTGGTGCTTTTGCTGACGTGTTTACCTATCAAAGACGACGAGAGCGTCCGGTATAATCTCTAGTGACCAAAATGAGCCTCCGATTATGTACCTTGATTAACATGTGGGAAGAGGTTGCTGAGTGGGGTCCAGCTCTCGCCATCTCTCTTTAGTATGAGCTGCTTTTCTGATATGTGTTTTACAGATTGGTTTATGTTTTTGTGTAAGAGTCTGTATTTAAAAAAAAAAGAAAGAGTTGGAAAGCCACTGGGTTTATGGTATTTTATTAGCATATCCCGTTTGGGCACCTGCTGGGCACTTGACGTGTTGTTATGTGGGTCGTGCGTGAAATGTGGTTTCTGTTTACAGAGTGTGTGTAGCCTCACTGTGAACGTAGGACTGATACACTTGAAAAGTAGTTAGACCACTGAATGGATCTACCAGATATTCTGAGAATATACCCGGACTCTAGAGGGAATCTGGAGGCAAGCTGAAATGGTCTCTCATCAAGGAAAGTGTTAGAGACACTGTGCCTTAGACCATGAAAATTGCCCATGTCTTGGCTGAGGGCGTATTGAGTGTAATTTCAGGCCCTACTTGGTTACTCGTCACTAAAAGTTAAGAGTGGAGGTCGGAGGCAGGCTCTGTACAGCTGCAGACTGTACCAGCTGAAAGCACTGTAATATAGAATGATAGTGTGTCGGGGTGCGGGAGTGCTTCTCGGGTGACCTCAGGTAGCCCCAAAGGACAGTGCCATGTTTAGAAACAGTCAAACCATCGATGTTCAGATTATTAGTTCTGGGTTGTCAAGCAAAGAGTATTTTATGCTCCGTATCTTTTGTCTGCAAAGCCAGAAAAGCTGTAGTTCACATGAAAGAGGTTCTGCTAAAATGATTACAAGAAAAGCTTTGTTACCTAAAAGGGTAATTAGTAATTAGAATGTTCAACTTTACAAAAGCTATCATTTCCCTAACTTTAGTAAGCAGATCTCTTGTAGGACCTTCAGTGACCGTTCTAGTGAGGGCGCTCGGGGTGACAGGGACGGGCCCACCCAAGTTAATTCAGATAGAGGAGGTTCGGTTGCAAGGAAACGGGCCTCCTATGGATCCGAACCAGGACCCACTTTCCCAGGATCGGGAGCTGGGCCCTTCATCATGGCCCCTTGGCGTGGGTGAGCAGTCAGTCCCACTTTCCTGCTTCTCTCTGGCCTCATAGTTCTTGAGAGGGGACATCCGAATGACTTGACGGCTAGTCAGTGGCTCAGTCACCCCCTGCTCCTCTGGTCTGTTAGCTGGGGCCAGGCCTGTGGCGGGTCCCTGAGAGGACAGCTTGGTCTCCTGAGCCTGTCCAGTAAAGATGGAGGAGGCTGAGTGACTGGCACGTGTCCGGGAGCTGCATTTGTTGGCAAGGGTTTCATGGAGGAGAAAGGGCGGAGGAGTCTGGATGGATGGGACTGAGTAGGCATGGAGGGCCTTCTTGGCGTGTGAGTGGGAGAGAGGGAAGGCGCCATGTGAACAAGACGCAGCCGGGCGTGATGGATGGGGGTCAGGAAGGTACCTCTCCTCTGTCCCTTCTTTCATGGCTGTTCCTAAAAGCTTTGATAGATTGGATTTGACAGATGAAACAAAATCAAGGATCTCCATCAGATTGTTTTAAATGCAAAGTTAGGTCCTGCTAATAATTTATGTGAGGTAAAGAGAAGTCAAAATGACTTAAAAGTTTTCATGCTTGTGTTTGGGCAGAAGTCTAAGGCACATTTGGAGAAGCTGGACATGGGAAGTTGTGGGTCAACCTCAAAGGCTTCTGTTCAGCTTACATGTGTCAAATTTAAGATGTTTTGTAGGCCAGCCAGGTGCCCAAGGCGGCCCTGGAGGATCAGGAGTGGAGCTAGGGAGGGGCGCCTGGGTGGCTCAGTCGGTTAAGTGTCCGACTTTGGCTCAGGTCATGATCTCATGGTTCGTGAGTTTGAGCCCCGCGTCGGGCTCTATGCAGACAGCTAGCTCAGAGCCTGGAGCCGGTTTCAGATTCTGTGTCTCCCTCTCACTCTGACCCTCCTCTGCTCACGCTGTCTCTCTCTCTCTCAGAAATAAAAAACAATAAAAAAAAAAAAAAAAAAAAAAAGACGGGGGGTGGGGGTTGGGAGGAAGA
>NW_027532599.1:63552-146128 GCF_008692635.1 Crocuta crocuta
AGAAAAAAAAAAAAAAAAAAAAAAAAAAAAAAAAAAGGACTGGAGCTAGGGTTTGGGATGCAGAAGTGAACAGGAAGCCATTAGAAGGAAAGTGAGCAGAGTTTAGGAAGAGAACCAGAAACAGAGAAGGGTGGTCAATGGCTCTATCCTTAGAAAAACATAGACTTTGTCACGTGACCTTTTTCTGACGTGTGGAAATCCCAGGATGGTGTGTCAGGAGCACCCGCCCCTTATGAAATGTCACTGTGTCACCCTGAGCCAGGAGGGCCACGGGTCCTCCTCTGTGTCCCAGGGAGCTTTGTCTGCAGGGATGTGAACATCTCTGTTAGCTTCAAAGCCCTTTCTTCAAAGGCCCCCTCTGCCTGAACGCCCAGATGGATTTGAGGGAACCTCTTGAGGAGCATGCTGGGGGAGGGGCTGGGTAGCTCATGGGCAGGGGTGGGGTGTCGGGAGCCGAGTGAGGTTGGCTCCCACTTCCTCTGCCACCTCCTCCTTCCAGACACCTCTGTGGAATCTCGGACTCTTGACAAGACAGGGCTTGGACACTACTAGCCCGTGTGACCTTTCATGCCTCCTTCAAGCTCTCAAATCCCGGTGCTAACAGGGACAGCACCTGGCCACGTGGCAGTTGAGAGGTGCCTTTGCGAGCACAGTCTCGTTGATCCCGTGGCGGTGGAGGCAAGTCTTCTCGTCTCCTCTTTATGGATAAGGGATCGAGCCAAAGTGGGCGCTGGGTGAGCCGCTGCTGAGCGTCGGAGGGCACGGTTCCCTAATTCCCGCTGCCACCCCGCGGCGTGCCATTCCGCGCGCAGCCACCACACAGACCACCGATCGTGGCACCAGCGGTGATGGAAGCGTTGAGCCCCCACACTTCCTTAGCCCCCGCTCCTGTCCTCAGGCTCGCGTCAGCCGTGCTGCTTTGTGCAGAGCAGTGCAGTCCATGCTCGTCCTGCTTCCCCAGGCTCCCCCATCCCACAGCGACCTCCCAGCCCCGTGACCGCCTCTGGGCTCCTTGAACACTCGCCTCCTTTGAACCAGTCTCTGCCCCGTCGTGATGCGTCGTACCTGTGAGGTGCAGGTCCCTTCTCTCTGCCCTTTGGGAGAGACGGCAGCCTCCCCTGGACACAGGCTGCCTGGAGGCTCTAGCGCCCCCTCCCTGGCCAGCACGCTCCTCACCCAGCTGGGACCCCACACTCCTCACTTCTGACTCTGCAGGGCTATTAAACCAGTGGCCAATTTGTATCAGACTAACTAGGTTCTGGAATTTTCTGCGAAGCTACACATGAGCACATGGAAAGAAGTTCCTGACGTCCAAGAGTTCTTCATTAAACACATCCGCTTTCACCTGTTAGGTCAGGTGTGGCATGGCCTGGTGGGGCCTTCTGTGCCGGTGTTTGTGACCCCTTCGGTGCCGAAGAATACGGATCAGGGGACACCTGGGTGGCTCAGTGGGTTGAGCGCCCAACTTCGGCTCAGGCCATGATCTCGCGGTTTGTGGGTTTGAGCCCCACATCGGGCTCTGTGCTGACAGCTCAGAGCCTGGAGCCTGCTTCAGATTCTGTGTCTCCCTCTCTGTCTCTGCCCCTCCCCTACTTGTGCTCTATCTCTGGTCTCTCAAAAATAAATAAATGTTAAAAGTTTTTAAAAAAGAATACAGAGCAGATGAAAGGACCTACTGGGGCACCTGGGTGGCTCTGTCAGTTAAGCGTCCGTCCGATTCCTCGTTTCGGTTCAGGTCATGATCTCGCAGTTGTGGCTCAGAGCCCCACATCACACTGTCTGCTGGTAGCCCAGAGCCTGCTTCACAGCTTCTGTTTTCTTCTCTCTCTGCCCCTCCTTCACACAATCTCTGTGTCTCTCTTAAAAATAAACAAACGTTAAACACAAAAAGAGGAAACTCCTGACACCTTGTAGCATGGATGGACCCAGAAATGTAGGGCTAAGTACAGAATTCAGACACAAGAGACCACAAAGTGTACGATTCCATTTATGAAATGTCCCAAAAAGGCAAATTTATAGACAAAGAAAGTAGACTCGTTGTGGCTCGAGGCCAGGAGTGTGAACGGGAAGTCCCTGTAAATGGCACGAGGGATCTTCCTGGGGCAACAAAAGCGTTTTCAAGCTAATCTTCGGCGATGGCTGTACTTACTCCTCAGTAACATTTCTTAATTTCTTTGAATTGTACTCCTAAAAGGGGTAAACATTATAGGATGTAAAATATATACCTCAATAAAAATATATCTCAATATTTTATGATATTTAATCATGCCTTCTTTTTTGTTTAAAAAAGAAAAAGAGGCTCCTGGGTGGTTTGGTGAGTGAAGCATCCAACTTCAGCTCAGGTCGTGATCTCACAGTTCATGGTCCTGTGCCGACAGCTCAGCCTGGAGCCTGCTTCAGATTCTGTGTCTCCCTCTCTCTCTCTCTGCCCCTCTCCCATTCGTGCTGCCTGTCTCTCAAAGATAAATATTTAAAACAATTTTTTAAAAACACATAGAAAGAATAGAGCCCCCATTAGACAAGGGAGCTTTGAAGTTTCACATTATAGTTTGGTTAGAAGGAGGCTGAGGAGTCCTGGGTTACGAGAGAGATGTCAGAACTTGACTAATATGTGATTGACTCCACTTCAGACTATAGACTCCTTTCTTTCTTTCTTTCTTTTTTTTTTTATTTTTTTAATGTTTTTTTTATTTATTTCTAGGAGAGAGAGACAGCGTGAGCAGGGGAGGGTCAGAGAGAGAGGGAGTCACAGACTGAAACAGGCTCCAGGCTCCAAGCTGGCAGTCAGCACAGAGCCCGATGTGGGGCTCGAACCCACGAACCGCGAGATCATGACCTAAGTGAAAGTCGGACGCTCAACCGACTAAGCCACCCAGGCGCCCCTATAGACTCCTTTCTTAAAATCGCTTACAAATTTGTATTTGGACGAGAAGTCTGACGACCGCTTTCATGAGATCCTGTCTTGCGGACAGAACGGTTAGGAGGCTCTCTGGCGGCGTGGACTTCAAGGGAAGTCTCTGCCTCCCCCTCCTCTTTGTTCCCAGCCTTTCTCTCCCCTCCCCACCTTACTTCCTTATACAAGTCACACATAGTCACCGTAGAAAAAAAGCACTGATAAATTTAAATTGCACACAATACATTATAGACTTGTTTCAGACTTAATGTTCACTTTCCTACTTCTCACTTGCCGAATAACCTACAGTGAACATCTTTGATGCATTTACTTACTTCCTGGATATATCCCTGGAAATGGAATTTCCAGGTCATAAGAGATGCGTTCTTTTAAAAAAATTTTTTAATGTTTGTTTTTGAGGAGGTGGGCAGGGAGAGAGAGGGGGAGGAGCAGAGAGAGAAGGAGACACAGAATCTGAAGCAGGCTTCAGGTTCTGAGCTGTCAGCACAGAGCCTTGACTAGGGGCCCGAACTCATGAACCACGCACGAGGGCATAACCTGAGCTGAAGTGAGACGTCTAACGGACTGAGCCACCCAGGCGAGGGATGCGTTCTTAAAGTTTTTCATACATATTGCCCAGTTGTTTCCCCCAATCTACCCGTGCGATGTGGATTTTCATTGAAATGCGACCTGGCCACCAGAACTGACTGTGTTTCTTGGCCCCATGATTGGGTATATATCCTGTGCAGAATAGGGGAGAGGGTGTTGTGAGTCTGCCCCAACGTAATCAAACGGTGCCTGAGCTATTGATTTTAATCCCGGGCACAAGGCATTCACTGAGACTGGCCATCTGCCTGGGCAGGAGGCAGTGGCCAAGATGGGACACTGTGTGGTATGAGGGCCCATTGAGGCACCAGGGGCTGACTGCATGTGAGAAGTCTGGAAAGGATATTGACTAACTTTCTTCGAGCATTTGAAGGGCTGTCATGTCAAGAGAAATTAGATTCATTCCATGTGATTCTAAGAGCAGAATAAGCAGAGGGTTGCATGTTCTAGGAAGGCGAGGTTTGGTTTAATGTAAGAAAGCCCTGCCTAACAGAACAGAATCTGAAAATGGATTGGGGTCCCCCCCCCACCATGAAGCCCCCTTCCCTCCGCATCCCTGGAGGTGTTCCAGCAAGGCCAGATGCCCTTTGGACGAAGAGGCATGCCATGTGTGTGAAGGGAATTCATACGGATTTGATTTGGGGACCTTTGAGGAAAGTTTAGAATTGCGAGGCCGTGAACTTGAAATCACAGCTCTGACTCTAACAGTCTATGGCAGGGCCAGATGAAACAGTCTGCAAACACCAATCATCCCATTAATTGTTTCTTGGAGCAAGGAAGTAACTTATTGACTCTCCTAATCTCACATTTTCTGGACTCCGCCTCTTGGTGAACGAAAGTTCAGGGTTTTGACACTGACATCCAGTTCAGTTCAGTGATTGTAGTAGCTGTGTTGGGGAGTTGGTTTTTCTCAGTTATTTGTGTTGTCCTTGTATTTTATGCTGTGTGCCAACCACGGGTCTCTTCAGACCGTCCGACTCCTGCATCTGGTAGAAGGTAAAAGGGATGGTTTTCATGTGTCATTCATCTCTCTGTTGCCTTTTCATCTTGGGGAAAAAAAAAACCACCAAACTTGAGTATTGGTTTCAGTATTTTTTAAGCTGAACCATACTTTCGCAGTGTTCTGAGTCCCGACTATGTTGAAAAGTTGTAGTTTTCCTTTGAAGAAATGATAAGTGTTTTCTTTTTTTATTAATGTTTTATTTATTTCTGAGAGGGGGAGAGAGAGAGAGAGAGACAGACAGACAGACAGACAGCATGAACAGAGAAGGGTCAGAGAGAGAGGGAGATACACAGTCTGAAGCAGGCTCCAGGCTCTGAGCTGGCTGTCAGCACACAGCCCGACGCGGGGCTCGAACCTACTAACTGTGAGATCATGACCTGAGCCGAAGTCGGACGCTTAACTGACTGAGCCACCCAGGCGCCCCAATGATACATGTTTTAAACTGTGTCTTTTAACATTTTTAGATGCACATTTTCCTTATCTTGGTATTGATACTTTGGGAAGTTAAAAAGTAGGTAGTGCGCAAAATCTGGAAGAATATGTGGGAAATTGCCCTTCAAAATTTAATGTTTCTAAAGCACAGCTGGTTAAATAACCTCCTAACCTTTGGCCCCTCAAAGTGTGGTCTGGGGAGCAGCAGAGAGGGCGTCACCCCCCGCCCCCTGTGCCCTGTGAGCTAGAAATGCAGGATCTTCAGCTCCAGCCTGAGGCTACTGAATGTGCTCTTTTTTGTTTTCATTTCATTTTTTTTTCCTTAAATAGTTTATTGTCAAGTTGGTTTCCATAGAACACCCAGTGCTCATCCCAACAAGTGCCCCCCTCCATGCCCATCTCCCTCCTTCCCCTTTCCCCCACCTCCATCAGCCCTCAGTTTGTTCTCAGCTGAATGTGCATTTTAACAGGTTGACCTGACAGTGCCAGGTGGACAGACTTTCCCAGGAGCCTGGCTGCGGATCCTTGGGTGACAGCAATTCTCTCACCGTGGTGTTTTGTTTTCAGCACCTGATAATGCACCTGACATCATGACTAGGTTCTTTCACATGCATGAGCCCAATTAATCCTCCAAATCGCCCTCTCAAGGAGGTATTATTTGAGGCTCAGAAAAGCTGTCACCTGGCTTGCCAAAAGTGTCACCATAAGAAGCTGCTTCTGGAGCCTGTATTTCCTAAGCCAGAGTCAGGAGAATGGAGGCCGGGGAGTGTCATGGTGTGGCCTCGCCAAGCTTTCAGTTGTGCCATCTTGGTTTGAGTGACCCTGCGCTTCCCGGCAGTGGTGGCTTGGCCGCCAGCCTCTGGCCATTCAGGGTCCAGTTGTGGCTTGGTCTGGCGGGAGGAAGTCACAGCTCCCCTGTACCCACACTTGCCTGCAGGCTGGCTTCCTGAAGCCTCCATTACTAAAGTTCAGGGGCCTGGACAAACACATTTCTCAGGAGTTGCTTACACCAAAATAGGGGTGTGTGTGTGTGTGTGTGTGTGTGTGTGTGTGTGTGTGTGTGTGNTGTGTGTGTAGCTTCAATTTCTTTAAAATCTTCTCATTTAAAAGACTAGATATTTTTTAGAAACTTATTCTCACTTTCCAGATCTGAAGCCTTTAGGGTGTATTGTTCTCATGGATTCTGGGAAGGGAAATACAATGAGTAATGTGAAACCATCTTTAATCCTCAAGTAATAATTCTCTTTTCCTGCCTACGTTCCTCTGGTCCTGTCGGAAATCCAAGAATGAGTCTGTCTGTGTCACACTCGGTGTACCTCAGAAAACAGCAACTTAACTGCCCCACTAGAGAACTCACAACCAGGGGAGTAATGGCAGAATTCCAACATGTGCCAAAATGTGAGGTGCTGTGAGCCACTCTGAGGGGAGTTAAAAAAGAGAGGTTATAATTACATTTATTTAAAAAAAATACCATTTAGCAAAATTCTGATAACTAAAGCAAAATGAGTATAACAGTTGGGGTCCATTTACATATTTTGCAGTTGTTTATTTACCAACCCAGCCCCCCGGTGGCATCTTAGATGCCATCTCCAAGGAGGGAATGTTCTAAAATCCACCAGCCCTTCCCGAGCCTGCTGTTAGAGTTTCTTCCCCTCCATTTTATTAAAAATCGGCCAAATTTCAACTCCCTGCCCACTGCCAGTTGGTGGTATTTTTGTTTCTCTTTAGGTATCATCCTATTTTCTTTTCCTTTACCACGGACATCGGCTTATTTTGTATGAATGCGTAATATATTAAATACATATGCATTTAAAATACTGTTTTGATTTATCTGTGAATTGTTTCTCTTCAAGGGCCTGTCTGGGGAAATGAGTAATTTCTCGTATCCTGTTCTTGCAGGAAGAATTTTAAATCGCTTCTCCAAAGACATTGGGCACATGGATGACTTGCTGCCCCTGACGTTTCTAGATTTCATCCAGGTAATGTTAACAGCGATGCCAAGATCTCAAATGGAAAACTGCAGTTCCTGTTCTTTCAAGTCCTCTTCTTGGGGGCCGAGGGTGGGCCCTCCGGCCTGACGATGTCATGTTATCTTAGTAAAGGCCGTGTTTGTAAAAGAAAGGTGTGGTTCTGATTCGGAGGCTAAGTTAACATGAGTAATGCCTTGTGTAGGAGTGGCTACAGAGTCATGTCAGGGTTGGTTCGAAGCAGCTACATGCTTGGTAAGTGGCCCTGCATCTGCCTTCCAGGTATCTGGCATGGCTTTGTCTCGCCTGGGAGCACATTTCATAATAGAGAAACAATCACCTCGCACGGAAAGATAGCCTAGATTAACTAAATTATGCATTGTATCCCCACAAAGGACAAATATTTACTGCACCATTTTTGAGGATAAAACCAGGTGTGGCTACTAACAAAGAAAAGATTAGTAATAATAAGGTGAAAATAATACTTTGTTAGCAAGGACAATAGAGAGCAGTTATTGTGGATACAGAGCCTTTAAAGGCAAGTACATTTAAGCCAATAATTTGAGTCCAGGATCAAAATCATCTCAGAAAATGTCTTTTTTGTTTATCTAGGCAGCTTTTCTTTCACACGTTGATTGCAATAAGTGTTAAGGGGTGTGTGTGTGTGTGTGTGTGTGTGTGTGTGTGTTTTAAACCCAACAATCCCACAAATACCTTTACAAATAGCATTTGTTTTGTCTGTGAACTTGAGGTTCTGAAGAAGGATGTTGGGTCATCTCATGCCTCATCTGCTCGCTCAGTATTGCCGCCCACGTGGGATGCTTTTCCTACTGCTTAATTCTGTCTACTTTTCAGTGATTCAGGCCAGGGGACTTTCTTCTTCATTTCCAAGGTGTGTGTGTGTTTTTTTTTTTTTCTTTTTAAATGAAACGCATTTATCAACAACTGCACGCACATATTCTAAAATCGCTGCTGCTGTTGCTGACACTTCATGACCTTGTGTTTCACTCTCTCTGAGTAGTCTAGTCATGAACACTGTGTAAGGCCAGGAGGTAGGAATGCTCCCACCGAGGTCTGCAGTTAGGGCTTCATCCTGATGGTTGCCACCCACACCCCCGGCCTTCCCCACACTTTTTTTCAGTGCCCAGATGCACTTCCAGTTAAAACTTAGGGATTTTTCTGGAGCCACTGTTTTATTTTTTAAAAAAACTTTTTTAATAGTTTTTTATATATTTTTGAGACAGACAGAGCATGAGCAGGGGAGGGGCAGAGAGAGAGAGGGAGGGAGACACAGAATCTGAAGCAGGCTCCAGGCTCTGATATGCCAGCACAGAGCCTGATGCGGGGCTCGAACCCACGAACCGTGAGATCATGCCCTGAGCCGAAGTTGGATGTTTAACCGACTGAGCCACCCAGGCGCCCCCTGGAGCCACTGTTTTAAAAGGAGCCAGAATTACTTAATTTGGAAAATTAGCTGTGTCATAAAAAATCACTAACTAATAGGCCCAAAATGACCACAGGCATTTCTGTGAGTCACAAGGGAGATGCAGCAGTGAGTGTCTGGCGGCAGAGAGCATAGCCGACGAGGGCAGGCACACACTGTTACCGGCCAGGAGAAGGGAGGCTCCGAGGCAGAGTACTTTTACCGCGCAGATCTCTGATTTTTCCTTCCCTCTTCTGCAAACTTAGTTTATAAAAGTGCCCTGCTGGGTTCCGCTCTGTAATTTATCCCCAAGAAGCAGTCTTTCACTCAGACAGGGTCACGTTTTGACAGTGATTGCTGATCAGTCTGAGAAGATGTGGGGAGAGGCTGTTTGTTTGCAAAGTGCAGGTTAGGCGGTGGCTGAGCTTGCAAAGCTGGCCGTCCCATCGCTGGTCCTCGTGATTAGAGTCACCCATGTAGTTTTGAGTGATGTAACTGGACACAGGGATCGATGCTGGCTGAGTTCATTATAAACCTTTCTGAGCAGCCTCAGGAGAGAAAATTCTAGTCTAGCTGTACTTCTCTTTAACCACAGAGACAAGGGCCTTTTTATTATCCGCTCACTTAATCTTGGTGAGACTTCTCCTGGTGGAAGGCCAGCAGTCCCAATTAGCTGATTGCTCGGCTCTAACAGCAAAGGTAAATCTCGATCTTATTGTCTCCAAGAAAGGAGTTTTGTCTAAAGGATAACTCAGTTATCAATTATGATAAAGATCTATTGTCACTTGTTTTGTTTGCAGGTGTCTTTAATAAGGCTTCCCATAATCCCTTCAGGAAGAAATATTTTCTCCTTTTAAAAATAGTATTAGCTAGATATAAAAGCTCTGATCCCTGCCATTGTTGCTGATTCTTTGAGGGACATTTCCCAACATTCATTGTTTAAATGGTTGTCAGGAGGAATCAAGGGAAACTTCATAAACAATGCAGTAACTGGTTCATCTTACTTTGTGTGCAGAGGCCTTTCTCCAAAGGATTTGCATGCGATGAGCAGGCTTTTGACTGAGGTATCACTGGACTCATTCTGAAGTATTTGGGCCCGTTGGCATATTAGTGAGCAAAGATTTTTTTCAAATTATTAAAGCCACAAAAATGAATTTAACCTGCCCTCAAATAAAGGCCAACAAAAATCAAAATGTAAATTGATTTTTTTTTTTTCTTAAGTTGGTTAGGACTCCGTACGGGTAAAAACAACCCAGTGCTGTTCTGAGACTCTTAATGGAATCATGTAAACTTAAAATAAACACTATTAGGGTAAGCACATAGAATGAAAACTAATTTCCCAAATCAAATACATTATATTCAATTCATTTTCCCCAATCAACCAAATGTTTAAAACCTGTTAGTTATAACAGCAATCTTCTGGAAATTAATTAGAAGCCTATTAGCTCTGCTAGCTGAGCCGAATGAAGAGGGTTGCATGTTACATTTCTAAATAGGCTCCTAAATTAAAGCAAAGCAAGGTCAAAATGACAATCAGCTTGACTCAGCTTGTGGCGTTGCTTAAGTAGTTGATCTAGTTTTTGTTTGCCCTTTCTCAGGTGGGTGAGTTTGGTTTTTTTAAAGGAAATTTTACCTATGTTGACTCAGTCCCCTAAGAAATTGAAAAGTTGTAAATATTTGGGAAAACATATAGGTGTCTCGAATATTACCTATGTGAACCCAGCACCTTCCCAATAGCATGGGAATCTCAAAAGAAAATAACGTTCAGACCTCTCGTCCAGCTCATGAGCTCTTCCAGAGAGTTCCATTAGCCCCTTTCGGAACTGAGAGGGTAGAACATTGCCTCGTTGCCTTTGTTTCTGATGTCAGTAGCAGCATCAGCTGCTGGCATCAGGAAGCCCCCCGATCTGAATGTCTCACAGCCAGTTCTTTGGGTAAGAATGTTCTGACTCTGGCAGCCCCTCCCGTGCCCAGGGAAGCTCACAGATCTTGAGGCTTTTGGAACATAACAGGTAAGTTTAATTGAAACGGTTGCGTTTTCAAAGGACGGGGAATTTCCTTGTCAAGAAGATCCCCTTGGTATTCTCTTGCAGGAGCTGTGAGCCTTCCCAGTCTCTATATCCTTTACATCTGGTTTTCCTGAGCCAGAGAGAATTTGGCAGGATTTATATAGTAACGAACAGAACGCAAACTGAAATCTAAAGCTGAGATATCTTCATGAATAGGGAGTTAAGCTTTCCACTTATCAGAATATTCAAATTAAGGCTGTCACGTGTAGTGTTATCTTTCTCCCTTACTAAAGATACGCGCACGATCCTGCATTTTCGGGAGAGTCAAAATCAAATCGATACAGAAGTAATGTGATTACATTTATCCATGTGAGCATTTTAATCCATATTATGCATGTTTGATTGCTTTTTCTCTAAGACAATGATAGTTTTGTTGGTTTTGTAAGTCAGAGTTCAGAAATGTGAACCATTGGGTTAGAACTTCATTGTTTTTCCCAGCGGAGTCTGATGCTAAGAAACTGGGGAGAGACCAGAGAACAGAATCTTCCATTTGAGCTGTGGTGGCCGGAGTCGGTAATACTCTGTAGAAGCGAGTCAGAAATCAGAGGCAGATTTTATTACCCCATTGACTCAATGAAATAAGAAAATTCTGAGTATATTTGCTGGCCAGGTCGAGCTTATTTGCCCGACTTTGTCCCTTGAACTTCAACAAAAGATTTGTATTTGTGTCAATATTTGTACGGTTTTGTTTATTTTGTTTAGTTTTTGTTTTGTTTTGTTTGGATAGTTAGCTGCTCCTAATCCAGTTCATGGGAGACTGTGACACTGTGAATTTTGAAATTGTATGTCATTTCCTGTTGTCCTGTGTTAGAGTGAGCGATCTGCAGAGCAGTGGGCCTCCTAGGCAGGGTTTGGGAGCCTGAACTGACCTGGGCAAGGAATGGCCGTGAATGAAGGAAGTTCGATTTTCGACCAATGAGGCATTTTGGAAGACTGGGCCAGGAGCGAGGGAAATTTCTGAATACATGGTAGGAAATAAATAATTCCTGCAACCCAAAACAAAAGCAGTCTGCAGCTTGGGCTGCCCTGGGCTTATCAGATAAGTTAGCCAGTGGCTGGCAGCACCCATCTGGCTTGCCGGTGGTGTTCAGACATGTTTTGTTTATTTGCTTTAACAAAAATTGTAACGGCTTTGAGTATTAATGATATTCTTAAAACCAAGTTATCTGTCAAGCCAGATATAGTTCTTTACATGTTAAAACTAAATATCTTTACAAAAATAGGGACCAAAATACAAATAGTGTCAAGATCTTCATCTAGACCTCAGACATGAGATATATCAATGATGAATAGGACTTTGGCCTTCAGAACATGATGTATTTGGGTGAAGAAACAAAGCATAGAGGCAGTAATTAAAATTCTCATTTTTGAGTGTTTGGCTGACTTCCTAATGCCATAGCACAAATACCAGCAGCATAAATCTCGTCTTTAATTTTCTTTCTTTCTTTTTTTAATTAGAGTGTACAAGCTGGGGGAGGGGCAGAGGGATGGAGAGAGAAAAAGAGAAGGAAGGAGAGAGAGAGAGAGAGAGAGAGAGAGAGAGAGAGAGAGAGAATCGTAAGCAGGCTTCATGCTCAGCACAGAGCCTGATATAGAGATCAGTCCCATGACTTTGGGATCATGACTTGAGCTGAAATCAACAGTTGGATGTTCAACTGTTTGAGCCACCCAGGCGCCCCTAGTCTTTAATTTTCTTAAAACAATCACTAATTAATAAAGTTACCCGTAAAAGATGTAATGTTCTTAACATTCTAATGACATTTAAGTTTTAATTAATGACTAAAGTTAATTTTTAATGATTAATTTTAATTACACAGGTGTAATATTTGTATAGCTCTGTTGTTTTGTCAAAATATGTGCAACTAGGGGCGCCTGGGTGGCTTAGTCGGTTAAGCGTCCAACTTTCACTTAGGTCATGATCTCGTGGTTTGTGGGTTCGAGCCCCGCGTCGGGCTCTGTGCTGACTGCCAGCTCAGAGCCTGGAGCCTGTTTCAGAGTCTGTCACTCCCTCTCTCTCTGACCCTCCCCTGCTCACGCTGTCTCTCTCTCTCTCTCCTCCTAGAAATAAATAAAACATTAAAAAAAATGGAATTCAAAATATGTGCAACTAGATATGTAATGGAGACTCTTGACTGTTTCTTCCGAAAGGGAAACACTGTTTTTATGATATATCTGTGGTGTGCACACTTGTAATGCTACCATATTTTCTCATTCCTGTCACATGTCTTTATCTTTGTGTCTCCCCTCCCCACCCCCCAATCTTTCATTGGGCTCCTGCCATGAGGGATGAGAAGGACAGAGCCTGTATCCTCCTTCACTTGGCCGGCTCTCACTGTGTCCAACATGCCATGCACCGTGCTGGGCTTGGTTGCAGAGTTGAATGACATTTAATTCCTGTCTTCCAGGGGCACCTGGGTGGCTTAGTCAGTTAAGGGTCCAACTTTGGCTAGGGTCATGATCTCATGGTTTGTGAGTTCAAGCCCCACATTGAGCTCTCTGCTGTGAGCATGGAGCCCACTTCAGATCCTCTGTCCCCCTCCACTGCCCCCCCTCCACTTTCTCTCTCTCTCAAAAATAAAACTTAAAAAAAATCCTTTAATTCCTATGTCACATGAGGTACACTCTCTTGGGAGAGACTGAAGGTCAGCAGTTACAGCCCTGGGTGACCTCATGAAAGGAGGGAGACTGTGTAGGAGAGCAGATATGGCTCTAGCCTGAGACTAGTCTGATCTCCAGTCCTCGTGTGCGACTTTGAGTTCCCTTCTCTTAAGGGGAGTGCTGGGACATCCAGGTGGGGGCGTCCAGCTGGTAGTTGGAGGTATGAGCCTGGTATCTGAGAGACGTGGCATGAGTATAGAGCCTGTGTATTCTTCCCTGAGCAGGTCATTGATTTGGGGGGGCGGGGGGAGGGATGGATAAGCTTGGCCAGAGACCGTGAAGCATTTTAGGGGCCAAGATCAAAACCTTATGGAAACCTAGATATTTGAAGAGAAAGGCAGAAAAGGCAGGCAGACGAGACCTGGAATGAACAGTGAGGGAGAGAGGAGGAAAATCGGTGCTGGAAAACCAAAAGAAGACAGGTGAGGAAGCAGAAAGCTGTCGGTTGGATTGATGATGAGGAGTCCAGTGAGCAGCCGGAGAAGGTTCAGGATGGAAGGAGGCCGGATTGCAAAGGCTGAAAGTCAGAGGAGAGGAAGTTGAGCTGAGACCAAGCTGTTTTTGAAGGAATTTGCTCAGTGTTGTTTGAGTTTTATAGCTTGTGTGTTGGGGACACTGCGGCGGGTAATGTATCTCTTACTCCCATATCCCGCTGATAAACAGGGATTAGAGTTGAGGTCCTTAGATATAGAGGTGAGCAAGCATGAAGCCCTCCCCTCATGGCTCTCTGCCATTCCCTTCCCGCCCCCAGGAGAGGGAGCCATCCAGAAATTCTTCCTTGGCTGAGTGTGGAATGCTAATTTTGCCGAGTTCCCCAGAGGAAGTCCTGGAAGGCAAACTGTTAAGTCCAGGAGCCCACCTGCGCTTTCAGGGAGTGCCCTTCCTTCAGAGAGAAGAGGCCACTGTGGATGGTGGAGCAGAAAGTACTTCTGGAAGCAATGCCCTTGTGGGAACTGAGTGTGAGCTCAGGAAGAGACAGGAGGTGGAAGGGAGTTGCTTAGCTTTGTTTGAAAGGATAGAGTTAGTGCCAAGGGTAGTCGACTTCTTTCTGACAGTTCTGTTCATCCTTGGTATATTTGATAAGCTTTGAGAGATATTTGATCGTTTTAATGATTTTTATTACTTTAAAGTGTTCATTCTGTATCCTTTTCCTCAGCTAATTCCTTCTCACTCCCTTACGTGAGATCTTAGATAATTTAACATTTAGTAGTTAAAGAAAGACTGCCTTTGATTATTTGTTTCTTCTGTCTTTACCTCGCGAACACTGTGGTGCATAGATTAACCTGCCCGTGGTCCTCTGAGACCAGCGGTACCTTTGTTCTCAGCTTGCAGATGCCAGTGTATTTGCTTATGTCAGAACTAAATTTATTTTCTTCTCTGAACCAGAGACTCTAATATGTCACAGAAGGGTGAGGGATAACCACATTCCATTTGCCTCCAAGATGGGCGGTGCCCGACGTGGGAACGGGGTTCACACTCTTTCCTCACCCTGAAGTGTGCTCTCAGAATATATATCTAAATAGGTTTGTTTTGCTTTGTTTGCTGGTGATTTGTAGTACAAAGGAGCTCAGGCCTAGAGAGTACGATTCTGATTTCCTAGCTGTTAAATTTAATCTCTCTACAACTCCTGAAAGGAAATTCTACATGCCTGCCAGCTGGGCTCTCAGTGCTCTTCTGTGTGTTACATACACACCTTTGACGCAGCCTCCAGTGGGACCCTCTTCATTCTTCAAGGACCATCAGAAGTCTCTTCTTCCTGTTAGTGAAGCCTTCTGTGGGCACTCTCTTCTTCAGTAAAACCATCCCCACCCCCTCTGAAGAAGCTGGGGTCCCCTAACCGTGGCCGAGAGCAGTGTTGAGCATATTTCATTTCGACCTCCCTTCCAGTCAACCAGTCAGCACTTACTGAGCACTTGCTGTGTGCCAGGCACTTTTCTAGACCTTGGCGTGTAGAAAAGTGAACTGAGCGTGGGCCTCTGGGAATTATGTTCCAGTGCAGAAGACAGATGGTCAGCAGGTAAGTTTATAAGGCAGTTGTAATAAACTCTTAGTGCACTAAGGAATGGAAAGGCTTTGCAGACAACTTCCGGGAGTGCTTGGAACATGGTACTCAAGGAAGTGGTGATGTTTGCGATTGGGAAATATGAAGGAAGCAGCCATGCAGGAAAGACCTGGAAGCAGACTGGCGGGAGAGGGGGCTCAGGAAAGGAAACAGGTGCAGACGCGCAGGATGGGGGCAAAGTGGCGCCTTCCCAGGGAGAGGGAAAGCCAGGCCGTGAACAGAGTGGAGACGTAGGCAGAACTGGACCCTGTAGCTTAAGGGGTTCAGGTTCTCTTCTGGATGCAACGGAAACCACTGGAATATTTTAAGCCAAGGAGGGACATTATGCTCTTACTTCAAATTAAAAAAAAAAAAAAAAACATATTTGACACTAATCATGAGAGTCAAATATTTTTCTAATGTAAGTCCTCAAAATCCCAAAGAGACAAGCCTCTGGGGCTGCATTCCATGGCATTCTCTCACGCCCAGCACTGCTTCAGGAACTGAGGCACATCAGCTCTTGGTGTTTCATTCAAATCATGAAAACTGTTTTGAGTCGGTCCCCAAATAGGAAAGTGGTTGTCTGCGGTCATCATGGACCTCTGGTCCACCAACAGCCTGCCCTTTTGAGGACAGCGGCTCCCAAGCACCGGGTTGCCCCCAGCTGAGGTAACATGCAAAAAAAAAAAGAAAAAGAAAAAAAGGATGGTGTAGGATTTTTTTTTTTTTTTTCAAAGCTGAAATTGTCTCTTTTTCTCTTTTGGACATCTTGTTTTCTAAACACAGTCAAGTGGCTCTTAGCCAGGAAGTCTAAAGTCAGCACAAAGGGCAGCCCACATGACCTGGAAATGACATTAATCCTAGCTAACGTTTAGAGACTCCTTCCTGGGTGCCCAGACTCGTTTCAGATCTTTTGTTTGTGTAACCTCTCATTTTTCTGGCAACTGCATGAGGTATATACAGTTGTGCTGTTCTCACAGATGACAGACATGAAGCCCAGAGAAGTTACATAAGTTGTTCAGGATCGTACAGCTAGTAACCTATCACTTTGAGGCTTTTATTTTTCTATTTTTGAGTTACACTCGTTTATGCTCATGAAGGGGAAGCAGAGTGCCCCTCTCTGTGTTTTGAGCACATCGCAGTGTTCTCAGTGAGGGAGGTTCCAGATGGAATCTCTAGTAATAATTAAATTATTTGTCATCTGTTACCTCCGGTGCTGCCACCTCAACAAAAGTTGTAAAAGTGCTCATATAACATGATCCTGTGGTATTTGAGATAGAAATTGTGGTGCTGGCTCTTTCCTTCCTTCCTTCCTTCCTTCCTTCCTTCCTTCCTTCCTTCCCTGTCTGTCTGTCTGTCTTCTTTTCTTTCCTTTCCTTTTTTTTTTTTTTGAAGGAGAGCATGTGTGAGTGAGAGCAGGGGGAGGAGCAAAGGGAGAGGGAGAAAGACTCTTAAGCAGGCTCCACGCTCAGTGGGCCTCGATCCCATGACCCTGGGATCGTGACCTGAGCCGAAATCAGCAGTCGGATGTTCAACCAACTGAGCCGCCCAGGCGCCCCCTTGTTTTTCTTTAGAATTAAAGATGGACAAATCACTTTCCTTCTTCATGAATGCTTTTTCAAACTTTTACTGGTCATAAAATCCAGACTAAGAACTGCTATTTTCAAGAACTTTATTCCTTCGCTTATGATAAGCCTTATTTCAAATACAAGTATAGGAGACACTGTGACTGTTTTTTAGGTGTGAGCATCATGAAGTAGAAGATAGAATATTTACACATACTTTGATGCACATTTGTTTGGGTTCTGATATACATAGCTCTGTAGTACTGTTCTGTAAACAAGGAAAAATAATCGGCTGTGATGAAAACAAAGGACCATTTCTCAAGATTTTGTTGTAAAACAGAAGCTTAACTTTGCATTAAAACTATGCACGACAGGTGATTTTATACTGTACAAGCACTAGTAATTAGAACTACATTCCTTATAGACAGTGACACAAATCTACTAAAGTTAAAAGTTAAATTGTTCAATTTAAATACTAGAAACAATGTGTAAACTGCATATATAATAAGTTTATCATGTATATGTAAAATGGATACTTTATAGTTTAAACTGAACATCCAAGTAGCAAATTTAAATTTTGAATACTGTGAAAAACTGTCAATAAAGGATCTGAACTCTCAGTTTTAAGATTTTATAAGGGAGGCAATAGCCTTCTCTTCTGTGAAGATAAGAATTCTGGCATACTTGGTTTCAGACAACAGAACCTGTCTGTGCTTTGTGTACGTGTGTAAACATAAATGCACATATACCGTCAAGGAGCAGTTATGTTATTGATATGCAGCCCTTTCACATCAAGTAACTGGATACACATCTTCAACGGTAACGCAAGGAAAATAATGGTTGTGGCTGTAACAGAGGGTTTTATGTAGGGCTCTATGTGAATCACGGTCTGCATTTTAAGGCAGCCCGGAAACCTTGTCTGAAGGATTTGTATTTGAACCTGTGAACCGTTGGCCCCATCCAAGGTCTTTGAACAGGTAAGGGGCTACTCACCATGTAAATCCGAGGGCAACAAGGACATGTGTGTATCTTTCTCCTTGGAACCTGTTATTCCCATTTGGTGGATTTTATTGAAAATGAGCAGGGTTGATAATGTGGTTCCTGTTGCTGCCTGTGCGTGGTGGTTGCCCATGAATTGTGCCCTTGGCTGCGTCCAGAAAAGAATCTTATGTTGCAGATTGCACTCTCCTTTTTGCAGTCTCTTGCAAAAGGTTTTGTGGCAGAAGCTTCCTCCTCCTCCTGCCTTGCTGGTTCGAGCCAGCGTCCACACTGGCATCTCTGGCCTGGGCAGCAGGCCCCTGTGTTCCGTGCTGGCCTTCTGTGAGGCTTCCCTGGGCTTCTGGCTCTGCCTCCCCTGTTTCAGTTCGGTGCACAGCGATGCCAGGGCCCCAGGTCTCCTGGAAGCCTGACCTTGTTCCATGATCTGGTTTATTCTATGAGGCTTTCTCCTTTTGGGAGAATTATGGATGAAGTTAGCAAAACATGCATTGTGTGAAGCTGGGAAGGTAAGACATGGACTCTAAACCTGTCCTTGAACCTCCGGAGGTAAATGTTAGTCTATACTCATTTTTAATTCCTTCACTAACAGGTGCTCTAGAAAGGACGGCAGAGTCAGCCACCGTTCTCGGTGTTTAATCCATTCCTTCCTTTTCCCCTATTCCTACGTCTCCTGCTCCTCTCCACCCCACTGTAAACTGAGCTTCTAGTGGCTGTCTCTGGGGGGCCCTCTGTCTGCTCCATGCTTTGGCCTTCTCTTTCCCCAGAGTCTGTTGTGATTCTTCCCAGACTTGTTCCTGTTCCTCACCCTTGTTGTCATTTTATAATGACAGTACTTACTGTGTGAACTGAGAAGTAGGAATGCCAAGCGGAATGCTCTGGGAAGGCTTAATAAAAGGCTCCACTTAGAAAAAACTGCTTTAAGTAATTGGGTACGGATGAGACAAGTGACTGGGGGAAGGAGACTGTAGAAATACAGGAGGAGTCTGAGCTGGGAGCCTCATAAAGCATTTTCGAAGTCCTAGGTGATGCATCAGGGGTATGATTTTTGTAAGACCGTGAGATGCTCCGACACCAGATCTGTACATGCTTTTAAATTAAACCAAAACTTAAAGATTCTGTATTATTTATTTCTGAATTGGCCAACTCTTAGTTCAGATTATAGCACTCAGGACATCTCTAACCCTGCCTGGGAATGTTGGGGACGGCTTCCCGGTGATCCCTGAGCCTCACGTAGGGGAGAAGCAGGCACGAGCGACGGGAAGCCCAAGAGAGCCTAGGCCGTCTGCAGGGACACCACTGTGTGCAGTTTGAGATCGAGCATCAGAGGAGATAAAGATGGAGACGTACAGAGGAGGCAGATCACAGGGAGGCTCGTGTCTCCACTGCAGGGATTTGGATTTAGAATGTTGGTGGGAAGCCACGCAGAGGGAAGAAGACACCACAAAAATGGTGGGCTTGGCCAAGTTTCTATTAGGAACATGTAGGTAGTGATGCCACAAGTATGGCCGGTGAAGACCTTTAATTCTGATTAGTGGGTGCACACTGGGGAAGAGCCCCCTCCTCGGTGACGTCATTCATGAGGCCATACCCCAGCAGAGAGCAGCCATGGGTCTGTAGGTCATTGTGCCGCCACCAGGCAGATTATGGTTGATGACCAAGTCGGAGCCACTCATAGTTTCAAAGGAAGAAGGTAGGCAGCTTAAAACTTGCGTATCTTTTTAGTGTGGTCCCGCCTGAGGATGTAAGAACCCTGCACATGTTTTTTGCCGATGCTCTTGGTTGTGTAGGAAAAGCTTTGGGGTGCCTACATGGCTCAGTTGGTTAAGCATCCAACTTCGGCTCAGGTCATGATCTCATGGTTCGTAGGTTCGAGCCCTGCATCAGGCTCCGTACTGACAGTTCAGAATCTGGAGCNTTTGTTATTGATTAAAAAAATTTTTTTTTCAATCTTTATTTTTAGAGAGCGAGCATGAGTGGGGCTCAAACTCGTGAATAGTGAGATCACAACCTGCACTGAAGTTGGACACTTAACCAACTGAGCCACCCAGCCTCCCTTGTAAAATTTTCTTTAATGTTTATTTATTTTTGACAGAGAGAGTGAGCACGAGCAGGGAAGGGGCAGAGAGAGAGGGAGACACAGAATCTGAAGCAGGCTCCAGGCTCTGTCAGCACAGAACCCTATGCGGGACTCTAACTCAGGAATCGTGAGATCATGACCTGAGCCAAAGTTGAACATTTAGCTGACTGAGCCACCCAGGCGCCCCAAATGTGCTCCTGTAAATGTGATTATGAGTCGAGGGGGGTATCACTTATAAGGTAACCGGCTAGCTTTAAAGTGTCATGGACTGTGTATAGTGGGAGCCCCCCGCCCCATCCCCTGGAGTCTGCCTTTCCACGTTTGATCCTTGCTCTACTTCTTCCCATTCCTGCCTCACAGAGCCCCATTCTTTATCTGTAAGATGGAGAAAAATGGCACTACTTCATAAGGGTTGTTGTGAAGACCAAATTCAATCATTTTAATAAAATTCTTAGCGTAACATCTAAGTGCATGTTAAGCACTACGTAATGGGTGGTTGTTTTTAAAGCACCACATACCTCTTTAAGTAGGGGGAAGAGTTTGGTAATAGCATTATATTGCATCAAAGGGACTGTCACAGAATTGTCAGGCCCATAAATATCAGGCCCACACTTTGAGTTGTTTCACAGATACTCTAAGCTTGATATCCCCAAAGGTTTTTAATAGATATTTTTACATGTTTGACTCACAGGATCAATTTCCGTTATTTTCAAAATAGACTGTCAAGCACTAAACATTTCCTATTAACGAATTGAATGCAATTTTTGAAACCTTCAGATAATGTTTGAGTCAGGGGGTTCATTTATTTAGAGTTCTTGATATTAAACAATTCTCACCTCCCAGAAGTCTTCCTACTAGTGAAGCCAGTGAAAATGAAGGTACGGAATGGAAGTTTTAGGTGTGCAAGTTTTAGGCATTTTTGTCTTTTTTTTTTTTTTTTTTTGAAACATGGGATTCCTTGAGCATGTGAACTTGCCCACAGCTGCCCTCAGCAAAATGCCGTAATTTATTGAGGAAACCTGAATTGCAAAACCTTTCTCCCCCCCACACCCCTCATCCAAAAAAAGAAAAAAAAAATCAACAGCTTGACTGAGCTTAAGTAACTGACTTTTCATAACCTTTCACGGAGCACAAAGGGCTAATCCTGAGGCTACTTGAGCCACCAATGCCGAGAGTGGTGGGGACCACCATGGAACGTGTCATTCCCTCCTCACCACACACAAAACACATTGACTGCGGCTTTATGAAGTGAAAATGCCCAAGAAAAAAGAAAATGTGAAGGAGGTGTCCGCAGTCATTTCTTTCCAGAGGGGGAGCGGGAAAGAAAAAGCTGCTGCATCTGGGTATTGAGAACAAAGCAAGCCGAAGACCAGGGCACAATAGGTTGGGTCGCGGGCTTTTATAGAAGCAAGAGAGTGGAACTGCCTTTCCTTGTGTCAGTACCACTGACCCTTGCATTGCATTGTGCGGAGATGTCAGGGAAAGTGTGTAGAAAGCATTCCAGCCTCTTTCACCCAACAATGACTTTGTCATTTTGAGATTTCTATGGTGTGTTGACCCCTTCCCCCCACTCCCGCCCTCCAATCCCCATTGGACAAAGGAGATTGTTAGTTAGGCCGCCTTGCCCTCATTTGGAAGACCTCTGTTTTACCGACTCTTTAAAAGTAAACTCCTCCATTTTCACTGAAGCACGGTTGCTTTCACGCTTTTACAATCAACGAAAAGCGTTGTAGGCAGAGCCGTTGCAAGGCTGGAATGTCCCGAGAAAATGCCAGGCCCGGAGATGATGATTCACGCAAACTGCCAAGTTAAAGTGGGTTTCCTTGTTAACAGGAGAGAGAATTGATAATACGAGTTACTGGAAATGTTTACAAACACTTGATCCTTGGGGTTGTGAGATCGGGGTGATAGGATTCACACAAGCCCACTCATACGGTTCCTTTACCTTTTTGTTGATGAAAGAAGAGATGGTNTCAGCGTAGTGACAGTTAATCACCGGGGACCCTCCCAAGCTGGCAACCAGTGTTCCAATTTGTCTGTCCCAACATGTGTGCTCCAATGATAATGTTTGTAGTTTAACAGGAAGCTAATTAAGACCTAAAAAAAAAAAATTAGGCATCTCATTTTATCACACGTGGTGGTGGTGTGCGGAACATAGAACTTCACATTATGGTGTTGTTGGATGACATCCATCGCAAACCAGCGGCCACTCATGGGGCTTTCTCGCCTTGCCACCTTGCGTCGTTAGGGATGATTAAATGGACAGTCGTTGCTAGGGAGAGGAAGATGGCTAAATATTTACTTAGTTTGAGGACCTTTAGAGTCCCCATTGGCTGTTCTTGGTTACATTCACTCAGTTCTGGCTACTTCAGGAGTTTTCTTTGTAAGATGAGCAAGAAAGGGATGGGCTGGAGAAACTTCAGGTTTAGTAAAATCTCCCACTTGCCATTTTATGTATGGATTTCTCTCTCCAATCTGATGTGAAACCTGATTAGCTATAATTTATACTATCTTCTGCTTGTGAGTTTCATGACTCACTTGTCTCTTGGAGCCCTTTCTTTGGGTTCTTTGGTTTAGTGTTCTTTGATCCTCATTGGCATTGAGTCACGAAGCAGATAAGAACATCTCTGGCATTGGAGCTAAGGGGCAGCACTGTGTGGCAGATACGCCAGACGTGGCTCAGGAATTGTGCTTTGTCTGAGGCGCAGGCTGGTTACCATTAGCCCTCGCGGGTGCCTCCCGCTTCATTCCCCACAGCGCACCCGAGGAGATCACCATGTGACATTATGGCTGTGTATTTACACGTTGCCAACACCTGCCTGAGCATGACCAAAGAAATGGGAAAGGAATTGTGGTGTCATAATCTTCTATTTAGCCTGTTGATACAATTGAGGTATAGTTTACAAACAATAAAGTACATTTTTTGGGGTCGTTTGTTGAGTTTTGATAATTGTGTGCATCCCTCTGACAACTAACTAAAATGCAATGTTGTAGAACCTTCTCATCACCTCGGAAAGTCTCTCTTGCCCTTTGGTGTTCATTTCCATACCCACACCTTTCCGGGATTTCCGATGCCATAGAATCAGTGTTTTTATTTGGGGGGGCTATGTATATATAAAAGGAATCAACATAGTACATGTTTTTCCGTGGCTGCCGCCTTTTTTTCAGCATCTTTTTGGGACTCATCCCGGTTGCATGTTGCGTGATTCATTTTTTGTTCCTGAGTGATATTCCACTGATTGAAGATTTCTCAACTCTTGTATTCCCCACATGATGAACATTTGGGTGGTTGACAGTTTTTAGCAACGAACCTTCTTGCTCAAGTGTTGATGTGGATGTGTGTTTTCATTTATTTTAGATCAAATACCTAGAAATGAAATTGCTAGGATATAAGGTAGGTGTATATTAACTTCAAAAAATTATAAAGTTTTTCAAGATGCTTGCAGCATACGCTCACCAGCAGTGTGGAGAATCTAGCTGCTGTCCTTCTTTATAAGTTAGTACTGTCAGTCTTTTTGATTTTAGCCTTTCTAGTAGAGATTGGTCCCATTGTGGTTTGAATTTGTATTTCCCTGATGCTGCATGACACTGCGCTCCTTTTCATGCATGCTTATTGGCCATTCAGAGCTCTTCTTTTTTGAAATATTCATTTAGATCGCTTGCTGATTTTTAAACCTAAAAATTTTTTTTATTGTTGATTTATAGAAGTTTATATGTATATCTTTCTTTTTTTATTTAAACAAATATTTTTAACATTTATTCATTTTTGAGAGACAGAGCACAAGCAGGGGAGGGACAGAGAGAGAGGAAGACACAGAATCCAAAGCGGGCTCCAGGCTCCGAGCTGTCAGTCCAAAGCCTGATGTGGGGCTCGAACCCATGAACCATGAGATCATAACCTGAGCCAGTTGGATGCTTAGCCGACTGAGGCACCCAGAAGCCCCTGTATGTATATGTTTCTTAATAGTAATTTTAAAAAAAAACAAATGCTAGTTTAATACTAGGCCTTTGTGAATCTTTTCTTCCAGCCTGTGGCTTGCCTCTTTTTTAATAAAGAGCAAGTTTTAATTTTGTTGAAGTCCAATGTTTGCCGCCCCCCCTCCCCCACCTCTTATAGTCCATGTTTTTTTTGTGTGTCATAAGAAGTCTTTGTGTGTCTTTATGGGGTGCGAGGGTACTTACTTGTTCTACCTCTTTACAAGTGAGGCGTCTTCTGTTACCTTTTGTGTGGAATGCAGTTCATTGTTATTACCGTTTTCCCCAGTTATTCTGTTCACATTTGTTACAGAGACTTTTTATGCATTTAACTGACTTGGCACCTTGGTTAAAAATCTTTTTGACTGTATGCGAGCGAGTCTGTGTCTCTTGATTTTGTTCCATTGATCTGTTTATCTGCCTTCACACCCACACTGCAGTCATGGTTATTCTCCATTTCAGTAAGACTTGAAACTTAGGAACTCTGTACTGCTTTTCAAGATTGTGTTGATCATACCAGATCCTTTACTTGACTATAAACATTTTAGAAGCCTTTCAATTTGTTTTTCAATAAAAGCCTGCTGGGATTTTGATATTACCTTTTAGCTGTAGATGAACTTGAAAAGTCGGTGATTCTTAACTATATTGAATCTTTCTGTTATGAATGTGGTCTATCTCTCTACCTATTCAGGTCTTCTTTAATTTTAGCAGTGTTTTGTAGTTTTTTTGTATAAATATTTGGCACTCCTTTGGTTAAATATATTCCCTGAGTTTTCATGTTTTTTAATTCTGTTTATGAGATTCTTTTTAATATCATTTTCCAGTTGCTTGTTGCTAGTATAAAGAAATACAGTTGATTTATGTATAATGACATTGTGTATTTGAACTTGTGAACTCATTTTGCATTTCCTGGAGTTGGTGGGGTTTTTTTTTTTTTTTTTTTTAGCTCTGTAGAATTTTCTACATACATAGTCATGTCAGCTGTTCATAATGATAGTTATACTTCTTAATTTAGAATATATGAATTATGTTATCTTTTCTTAAAGGGCTAGAGTTTCCAGTACAGGGTTGAATAGAAATGATGAGAGGGGCACCTGGATGGCTCAGTTGGTTAAGCATCTGACTTCGGCTCAGGTCATGATCTCACCATCTGTGAGTTCGAGCCCCACGTCTGTGCTGACAGCCCAGAGCCTAGAGCCTGCTTCGGATTCTGTGTCTCCCTCTCTCTCTGCCCCTTCCCCGATCACATTCTGTCTCTCTCTCAAAAATAAATAAACTACTAAAATTTTTTTTTAAAAAACGATGAGATAAGATATACTCTTGGGATGTCCGGGTGACTCAGTGGGCTGAGTATCCAACTCTTGATTTCAGCTCAGGTCATGATCTCACAGTTAATGAGTTCAGGCCCCACATTAGGCTCTGTGCTGATAGCTAAGAGCCTGGAGCCTGCTCCAGATTCTGTGTCTCTTTCTCTCTCTGTCCATCCCCTGCTCATTCTCTCTCTCTCTCTCTCTTAAAAATAAGTAAACATTTAAAAACATTAAGAAAATTTTAGATGTTTATCATATGCTCTCTTTAGTGCCTGTGCTGTGTTAACCCCTTTTAACTCATAATAATGGTAGTTTTTCCTCTCTTCTTCATCAGTCTTGGTAGGAGTTTGTTAATTTCATTGGCGCTTTGAAAGAATCAAACTTTGGATCTGTTGATATTTCTCCTTGGAAGTTGGTTTTCTGTCTCATTAATGTTTACCATTCTCTTTTCATTTTTCTATATACTTCAGTTTAATATGTTGGGGTTTTTTTAAGATGTATTTTTAAATCCTTGACTTTAAGCCTTTCTTCCCTTTTTTCCTTAATGAGGTTTTATGTTTTTAGAGCAGCTTTAGGTTTGCAGCAAATTACAAGAGGAAAGTAGAGATTTCCCATGTATCCCCTGTAGTCCTGTCTTTTAAAACAAAAAATTAAAGGTAAAAATTTACCTCTAAACACAGCTTTAGTTGCAGACCTCAAATTTTAATATTAGCAGATTTTTATTTTATGTCAAGATACTTTCTAATTTTATTGTAATTTCTTTGAACTAGAGGTTAGAGAAGTATATTACTAAATTTCCAAATGTTTAGTGATGTTCTGGTTACCTTTTGGTTATGGGTTTTTGTGGGGGCTTTTTGTTTGTTTTGTTTTTTCTTAAATCCACTTAGGTCAAAATGTATTCTGTATAATTTCTGGCCCTTGAAGTTTGTTGATACTTGCTTTATAGCATAGTGTATATTCAGTTGAAAAGGATATATTATGCAGTTATTGGCTGTAGTATTATGTATTTCCTAATTAGGTCGTGTTTGTTCATTGTGTTTTTATATCTTCTGTATTTTTATTTTTGTCTTCTTGTCTATCAGTTATTGAGATAAGTGGGTTAAACCTCCCCCCCTCCCCCCCGCTGTGATTATGGATTTGTCTATTTCTCCTAGGTTCTTTTAGATTTTGCTTTAAACATTTTGGAGCTGTGTTATTAAGTTTATATACATTTAGATTTTTTAAATATCTTATGGATAAATTGACCAATTCTTCTTTTGGAATGTTTTCCTTTATTTTTAGGAATGCTTCCTAACTTAAAAGCTTCTGTTTAGTGTGGTATAGATATACTCCAGCTTTCTTTGGGTTAGTGTTTTCATAGGGTACCCTTTTCCAACCTTGTTTAATTTTTAAGGTGTGCCTTTTAAAAGTAGCATATAGATGGACTCCAGCCTTGAATTTCAAAATAAGCTCTAACAACACTGAGGAAAGGTAGAAGGGAAGCTATTGATCTATGAGATATGCTGAACGTAAAAGAAAGGGAAGAAATGCTGTGTTTCCCCGATGATTTCTGTTGTGTTGGCTAACACACTGTAAGCCTAACACCACCATCCACTCTTCAGTGGAATTAGCAATGACTCAGGACTAAGGGCTAACCGAAGGATACAGTTCCCAGAGCTGGTGTGGATATAAAAAGATCCGAGGCCAGCACATGGAGGGTGAAAAGAGTGGTTAGTGTATCTCAGGGAAAGGACAAGTTTCAAAAAGCTTAAGCTTCTTAAACAATTTTTAAAAAATGTTTGTTTACTTTTAAGAGAGAAAGAGAGCACGAGCAGGGGAGGGGCAAAGAGAGAGGGAGACACAGAATCTGAAGCAGGCTCCAGGCTCTGAGCTGTCGACTCAGAGCCCAACGCAGGGCTTGAACTCATGAACTATGAGATCATGACCTGAGCTCAAGTCGGACGCTTAACTAACTGGTCCACCCCGGCATCCCCGAAAAGTTTAATCTTAAAGAGAATTTGTATAGATATCTTCATATAAATAAGACACACCAACATTCCAGAAAGTTCTGATACAACAAAGCCAGCTGAGTTGGGTGAAGTCAAGAGACGGGTGACAAAGAAGGGATCTGGGAGCCAGAGCTGATGTCTGAACTCCCTGAGACATGCCAGGTGCCTTATCAGCATGTCGCTTAAGACTAGCCGTAGGTCAGTGTTAAGGTTTAGGAACTTACATTTAAGAGCCTTCCATATTTTCCTCTTTGCTTTTATTTATCCTGTAATTGAAGAGTAACGAGTATGTGATGGGAATTACATTTAGTTCTTAATACTTTTGAGTTTTGTATAGCCTCTTCAAAATTTTACTGCCTCCACCAGCATCTTGTATTAGCCAGCAGCACAAGCTATGTGATAGTCATTTCATTGAAAGGTTATTTTTTTTTATCTCCTATGTTTCCAGAATAAATAGGTAGAAGAATCTCTCCTACACCCACATCAGTAAACAGCTTACTGATTAAAAACTAGGCATCATTTTTTTCCTGTCTCTAAATCAGAAGAAAATCTTGCCGTGTTTTCTTGCCAAGAAGTGAATCTTGCTTTGTTTATTGCACGTAAGCCGTATCTCCTGTGAAATCAGTAATCGTTTAAGGCAATCTGGACGATTTGTACTTATCAGAACTTGGAACAGAATTTTTGAGAGTCTGACTGACAGCAGAATTCAAAGCTTTGAAATTCCTTTGAGGTGCTAGCAGTTTTAATGATCCTGATTTTATTTTTTAATACTGTAAACAAATAATAAAAGTACTGTCTACTAAGTGGCCTTATGATTAAATACACGTTTCGCTTTGTGCCAAATAGAAGTCTGAGCGCAAGCACGAGTTCAAATAAGAATGGGGTGAGCCAGAAGTATGGATGACATATTTATTTGCATAAAATAAGAAGAATACATTTTTACTGCTGTTTATAGAAAACATGTTCCTTGGCACAAGCTTCACAAAGACTGGCAGGAACAGAATCCCATGGAATTAAGTTTAAAGTAAATTGTGGGTAGATACCTAGGAATTCCTACAGGGCTCTAAGCATTTGGGTAGTTAAATGCTAAACAGACAAAGCAGTCCTCCATTTAATACTCTCTGCAAAAGAAATATGTTAAAATCTCTTAAGGGATACAGTATTCATTCTAGAGGAAGACACGACCTGGGGAGATGCTTTGTTTTCACCACCGTCCCAGTGTAAATATGAAGCATGTAGAATCGTCTCATTTAGGGTCATCGTCTCATTTAGGGTCTTTGGGTTTCGTATTTTCATTAAAGTTAAATTTGGTTCTTCCCCCCGTTCCCCCAAATCAGTTTGCTTCCTGGGCTTTAACTTCATCCTTTGAAACTTCTTTGTTTAAACGGTATCTCTTAAATCAGCATGTGTTTGTGTGTTCTCTTAGCAGACATTTTACGGACCTTTTTAATGATCAGGTCTGCTCTGTGAACCGAGCAGGCTTTTATTTCCACAGGAGCTGGGAATCTAGGACCGAACACCTCATGGAAGAGACTAGATACAACCACAAGAAACCCAACCAAACTAGAAAATGCAAGTGAAAGGGAAAACATAAAATAGGAGTGCATTTAGGTGTAAAGTGTTTGAAGTATGAATCTTGATATGGGGTGCAGTGTCGTGCAGAGATTGTAGGAATAGTCTTGGGGACACAGTGACTCTGAATTATCTAACTTAGGGCAAATCATTAAACCTCTCTGAGCATCTGCGAGCATCAGCTTCGTTCTTTCAATTTTTAAAAAATATTTATTTATTTTTGGGAGAGAGAGAGAGAGCATGAGCAAGGGAAGGGCAGAGAGACAGGGAGACAAGAATCCAAAGCAGGTTCAACTCCTGCTCAAACTCCTGAACCAAGATGTCATGACCTGAGCAGAAGTATGATACTCAACTGACTGAGGCACCCAGGCACCCCACATGAGCTCCGTTCTTTGTGCATGGAGGTGATAATCTCTCCCACTCAGATTAAAGTGAGGATGGAATTATATAAAGCATGTGAAATACTGAAGAGGTAGGACACACGGCAGACCTCACGAGATGCTGTCCATTATTGGTATTGGGGAGGGGAAGGCAATTGTATCTGTCTGGTTGTGAACGAGATACGGAGGTATTCTTCAGTATAACAAGGGAATTTGCCGGAGGTGCTCGCAACCAAGCAATGGGGTTTTTCTCAACATTTGTAACTGGGAGGTTTTCAAACAAAGCAGTTAACATTTTTCATAAGAATTATTTTCTTTTATGGCTTTTGTAAACCACATTAACAATTCATTTAGATGTCCATGTAGTTTAATCAGAAAGAGCGGCTCACAGGACACCTTCCTTTCTAAGGAAGAGAGGTACTCCTTAGGCATCCTTCCCACAGGTGATGGTGACCGGGTCCTGCTTACTTACCAGGAAGGCCAACCTGGAGTGGACACAACTGAATTTCCTGGGATTCACTAGTGCACAAAATCTAGCTTTCATATTTCCCTTGATATCGACGCCAGCTCCTGATGCATGAAATAGAAAATGTCAAGGTGGACTTCGTCTTTGTCCCTACTGGGTATTCTGGTGTTTGGTTTGGTTGATTCGGAGGCCCAACACGGTGTTCCTTACTCTCCCAGAAGTGCTGAGCAATTTCAGAGCAGGAAGTCTTCACTAAGAAGTGAGGCTTGAAACAGTGAAAGAGTCCACAATAAGAAAAGAAACATCTCAAAAAATGTTGAGTTGCTTCCATTATCTTGAGGCCATCAATCTTTGGGACACTCACAGGTGGGCCGAAAATGGAGAGGACAGAAAATACATTAGACATGAGATCTATCGGTCATCTTATATTCAAGCAAAATAGACCTCAGATATGATGGCCATAGAAGAGCCACCACCACATTGGTACATGTGACATCATCACCACATCCAGCAAACAATAACACCTGGTCCACTGTGTTCCTGCACAGTCCTAAGCTGTGCCAGTGGTTAGAATGAGACATGTCTCAGGCTCCAGCTTCCATGATATTTTAAGAGTCTTTGGGCCCATAAGTCTGGTAATGCACTGTTTCTTCTCTTTTGGCTGTTGGCCTTTAGAGCACACTCTAGACAGTAATAATAATGGTACTTAGGGCTTCTTTTTGTTAAGCGTGGACTGCTAAGCGCATTATACAATTATTTAATTCGTACTACCTTCCAACATGCTTTTGTGTTGGTGGGTAGCCCAGTTTTCACTAAGACAAAATGGTAGACTGTGTTCCCTTCCTATTAATATTCAAGAGGGTTGGTCGTAGACCCTGTCGGATAGCACAGTGCTAGGCTGATGCAATTCCCCTCCAGGTCTAGGTTGACGTTCTCTGTAAGCTGCAGAATTACTTCCGATTACGAAAAATCAACACGTTCTCTCAAGTGAAGGGCTTTTATCCAAGGACTGTTTGTATTTGTTTATGTGGGTTTATAGATTTTGGATTGACTTCCTAACAGGTATGTTCCAATTGGGATGCAAGCATATCAAAAAAACCCGATTACCCTTAGATCTTGGGTGTCAAGGCTTGGGTCAGGTTCTTCTGGGTCAACATGTTTCTTGCTGTATATTTATATCATTGTGTCTTTGTGCCTTAGTGCAACAGAGGTACAGAAGCATTGGCTGTGGGGGTGGATCATCCAGTATGGGCTTGGAATCCAGTCATTTGGGCAGAGTCGTGTACATACTTTGGAATTCCTGAGAATGTGAAAGCAAGAAATGAGATTGGCTTTAAGGAGAGGGTGGGTGTTTGTTTTGTACCAGCATCTTGTGTATCCCCTTTCAGAATATTAGCTCCTTTGCTTACTGCTTTTGTCCTTGCCAACTTCCATAAAGATTTGGCTGTCATGGGTGCCTGGCTGACTCAGTTGGTAGAACATGCGACTCTTGGTCTTGGGTTTGTGAATTTGAGCACCATGTTGGGCACAGAGATTACTTAAAAAAAAAAAAAAAAAGTTTTCTGACAGAAAAAGATTCATATATATGTGATGTGTATATTATATATATAAATATATATATATATGAATACGTATAAATGTAAACTCAAACATTGTGTATGTTTTTATAGCACAGTAAGTATAACATCTAATTCACTGTGGAGCTGGCCATAGATGACCTGCAAGTAATTGAAAGTGTCTTTGAATTGCTTCAGAATTTGGGGGCATCAAATCTGGAAGGCATACCTAACTTGGGAGTTTCTGAGAGCAGCAGTTACAGGCCTTTAATGGGCACCCACGGAAAGAGAGCATTGGCATCGCTCCAGCGGAGCCCCGTGTTTTGAACTCACCTCTGGTGCCTAGGTAAACTGCTGGGCCGGGTTAGCCACAGCAGGCCCCCACCTCAGGGAGAGCCAGGTCATTGAAACTGGGGAATATTGTTCAATCGAGTGATGTTAGTCTGCTCAAAAATTGTAAATTTGAATATTTTCATAATCAACACTTCAGATTTTTTTTCTTGACAACAGTGGTAAGCCTAGTGATCACTTAAGACCAGACATAGAAAGGTCTAGAAAGACCCTTCCTCATGTGCACAAAGGAAGAATCTTGGCTTCCTAATTAGTATAGAAGGGGGGGATGCATCAGTTAATCCAGCAGCTGTGAGAAGTTGGTCAGCTGTAGATATTAAAGGACAGAGGTGCATAGCCCTGCTCGCTCCGCTTACTATTGGACTTGGTTCCCTCCGAACACTATGCGTCTTCACCCTGGCTTTTGTATGCACACCGCAGTAGAGACTGGGGGAAACAGCACACGGGGCTACATCAGAATAATGCAGTTTGAGTCACTGGGGCTCCTGCCCACAGATTCACAGGTCTAGAAGTTTCCTCCTTCCTCCACTCTTCTCCTGCCTGCAGGAGGCACCTTTCCCTGCACAGGCACTGCTCCCGGCTTTCTCCATAACACAGTGACTTCCTCGGAGAACTTGGGGCCGCCCCTGAACCTCCCGCTTTCACAGTCCTGACCCGTCAGTGGAAACGACAGTTCCTGCTTTGCTCACTCACCAGCCGGTTGTTTTGATGGTGCTCTGAGAAAACGGGCTTGGGAGAGCTGTGAGGTCATGACATGGGTCTCCCTTAGGCGTCACCCAGCTAATCCTTCCCTTGGAGAGGCGCCCGCTGCCCGCTGCCCTGGCTGGCACAGTGCGGCAGGCGCTGGGTAGGCGCCTTCCAAGAGGGCACAGAACAACCTATGTTAACCTGGGCAGGCACCTTGACCTCTGCAGCCCAGCTTCCTCTTGGACAATATTCCCAGCAGCTGTGATTACTACTGCAAGTTATTCGATGCCACTCTTTCTGTTTGTCAAACCAGCCTATGAAATTGGGTTGTAAGTTTCAGAACCTTCTAGAAAGTGTTCATGTATTCTTCCCTGTGTTTCCATGGCCCCTGGTGCCTCATGCATATAGTCCTGGGTTTGTATCCATCTGAATTCACAAACTTTGGAGTTCGCATGTCATGTGAATGTGCTCATTCCCACCATTCAGTGATCCCGCTGTCCCATCAGGCAGATGCGAACAATATGTTGATTGCATTCATGTCACCTGAAGTTGTACACCATAAGATCATACTTCCCTGGTAAAGATGGATACTTAAATCAACAACATCATCCAGGTGACTTGGGTTTCTATTCCGCCTGCTCTTTTTCAACCAGTATCATTTCCTAACATAAAATCCCCTCACGAGACGAAGTCATGATTGAACGTTCATAGAACTCAGCACAGATCCTTTGTGCGGCCCATACCTGACACAGGGCACCTGCTGCTGTTATCATCATCAGCCTTTGAAATGGATATTTCAAGTATATACTCTAATGATCGAAAACTTCCTGTCCAGATGCTAGAATTTATTGTTGTTTGGGCTGTAAAACATTTTTGTCATATTTTTTATTTGAAATATTTATTTTAGAAATAGCATAGCCTGGCCTGTAAAGATGGGGGCATCGAGACAGACTGATCCTTTTTAAAATCGAAGTATAGTTGACACACAAGGTTACATGAGTCTCATGCATACAACATAGTGATTCTGCCACTCTGTACTTAACGCTGTGCTCATGACATGTGTGGCTACCAATTGTCACCATGCAACACAGTTGAGTCACAATACCATTGACTGTATTCCCTATGCTGTACCTTTCATCCCCATGACTTACTTGTCCCATAACTGGCAGCCTGTCTCTCCCACTCCCCTTCCCCCAATTTGCCCATCCCTCAACCCCCTCCCCCTTGGCAACCATCAGTTCTGCATTTATGGGTCTGTTTCTGCTCTTTGTTTGTTTGTTTTTGGATTCTATATATAAGTGAAATCATATGGTATTTGTTTCTGTCTGACTTTATTTCACCCAGTGTAATAGCCTCTAGGTTTATTCATGTTGTCTCAAATGGCAAGATCTCATTCTTTTTATTCAGTTATCTATTGACGGATGCTTGGGTTGCTTCCATATTTTGGCTGTTGTAAATAATGCTGCAGTAAACATAGGTGTGCACATACCTTCTCAGACTAGTGTTTTCCTTTTCTTTGGGTAAATACCCAGTAGCAGTATTGCTAAATCACGTGGTATTTCTAATTTTTTGTGGAACCTGCATGCTGTCTTCCTCAGTGGCTGTACCAATTTACATTCCCACCGATGGTGCATGAGAGCTCTCCGTTCTCCACAGCCTTGCCAATACTTGTTGCCAAGTACAATACTTGTCTTACTGGTACTAGCCATTCTGTAGTTGAAGATGATCTCTCACTGTGGGTTTTGATTCGCATTTCCCTGATGATGAGTGATGTCAAGCATCTTTTCATGTGTCTGTTGGCCCAGATGATAACACTTAAAAAAAAGAAAAAGATTTGTGTTTCCTTATTTTCTTTTTTTTAAATAATTTTTTAATGTTTTTTAAAATTTATTTCTGAGAGAGAGACAGACAGACAGCGTGAGCAGGGGAGGGTCAGAGAGAGAGGGAGACCACAGAATCTGAAACAGGCTCCAGGCTCTGAGCTGGCTGTCAGCACAGAGCCTGACACGGGGCTCGAACCCATGAACTGTGAGATCATGACCTGAGCCACAGTCAGACGCTTAACTGACTGAGCTACCCAGGCGCCCCTGTATTTTCTCTTCTTTTGTCTGTCCTTTATTGGGCATGCTGATGAACTCTGAACTTTCTTAAGTAAGGTCTTTAAAGGAAAAAATTCAAGACAAATGAGGGGGCTCAAATAAGTCAAGAACTTTTTTTCCGAAGGATAAAAAGTTGGCGTTATATTGAGGGCAAGCTTCAGTAGATCATAGTGGCTGATGGTTGGAGCATGCTTCCATGACTTAGGCTTTTCAGTCTTGATCAAGTTGCTTTTCTCCTGCCTGGGCGTCAGAGTCTCCATCTGCAAAATGAGATAATGCTAGTATTCGATAGGGTCACTCTGAGGATTAATGAGTAAAAACTCGCAAAGTACCTAATGGGTAGCATCGTACACAGAGAGCACTCAGTAAATGTTAGCTGTGGATAGAGGCCAAGAAAGAGGAATCCTCACTTTCAAAGGCAAACACTTAAATTCCTCCCTCCTTTTCTGACCACTGAATTTGTAATTAACCACTTCTTCATCCCTACGTGTATAGTTGAACCTTCTGGATTTCTCATCTACGATTCCCACTTGCTCATTTCCCTGGTAATATCCACTGACTCATGATAGCTTGAGATTCAAGTCCTGCACTCTCTGAGTCTCAAACTTTCTCATCTGTTAAATAGGGAAGATTATAAGGGCTACTGAGTGTATCAAAAGAATTAATATCTAGAAAATTCTTGTTGTCTTTGGCACATCCCGAAGATGGCAATAAGTATCATCAGAACCACTTGCAAAATTCTGTTGTATCATTGGATGGGAAATGATGCCCTGCTGTTCCAACAATTCTTTGGAAGAAAGGAGGCAAATCCTAACAAAACAACCCTTTAAAGTCTGTGTTGGAAGAGAATTCTTGATGATAAGGCCTTTTTATCTCTTTTCTCTGTTTCAGACATTTCTACAAGTCGTCGGTGTGGTAGGCGTGGCAGTGGCGGTGATTCCTTGGATTGCGATACCTCTGATTCCCCTTGGCATCATTTTCTTTGTTCTTCGGCGATACTTCTTAGAAACCTCGAGGGATGTCAAACGCCTGGAATCTACAAGTGAGTCAGAGGCTCTTGGGCTGCGATGGAAACGTGGGCCCACTGCCATTTATGCTGTCATTAGGGAGACCTCCGAAATGATGCAGACTCTGTCTTCCATAATTTTTCCCAAGTTCACATTAAGTAATTGAGTATTATGGCTACTGTGAGTCAGAGTGGCTCCGAAGGCACATGGAGCTGGTAGCCTTCCAGGTCTAGCTATGCAGGGAAGCACAAGGAGGGGACAGTAACACTCCCCTGGAATGTGAGCACTGTGAGGACAGGGACCATTTCTGTCTTATTTAGGACATGCCTCCTAACAGAGCAGGCACTCAGGAAATCTTTTGGAAATACAGAAGGAAACTAATGGAATTTTTCTTTTCCCAAAGGTTCTGGAAATGACAAAGAAAGGGAAAGATTAGGGAAAGGAGCAGAGGTGTCAGGAAATATACTCGTCCATCAGAAGTGATACATTTGAAAAACAGATTACAGGGCACCTGGGTGGCTCAGTTCGTTAAGCGCCCGACTTCAGCTCAGGTCACGATTTCTCGGTTCATAGGTTGGAGCCCCATGTAGGGCTCTATGCTGAGAGCTCAGATCCTGGAGCATGCTTCAGATGCTGTGTCTCCCTCTCTCTCTGCCCCTCCCCCGCTCACGCTCTGTCTCTCAAAAATGAATAAATGTTAAAAAAAATTAAAAATAGATTACTATCACATACTCAACAAATGGCAAATAAGGTGCAATTGGTAAATGTTTTGAAAGGATAAGCACTACTATGTTTAGTTTTATTCTTTATTATCACCATTGTTTGCTGTCAGGCCGTACTGTTTGAAGCTCCCCCCCCCCCCCCCCNAAATGGATCCTGGATGTAATTCCCTTAGGAGGACCCGGGCGAGGGTTCTATTCAGTATGCATTTAGTTTGTTTTCCATTCAGCATCCTGGTTTTGGAATAATGGGAAAACCTGGGTAATCACAGAAGATAAAGTAATTCAAGAGCTTATCTCATTAATGCACTAATGTATGTATGTATGTCATATTGGTAAAACAAATCATAAGGAGAGTCGATTGTTATATTTAAAAAAAGAGAAAAGGAATAAAGATGATAGCCCAAACATAAAGAAGGAAGATATTTGTATCAGAAAGTGCAACCCTATGAGTAGTTACTGCAAATTAATACCAGCTTAGCTTCCTGCAAGCCAGGCTGAGAGAAAACCTATTGGGTCTCACAGTTGTCCGGAAAAATACAGAAATACAAATTCATCAGGACACAGGAGTTTTTGTTTTTTTGTTATGGCATGTGTGTGTTTCTTTTTTTTTTTTAATTTACATTAGAGACAGAGTGCAAGTGGGGGAGGGACAGAGAAAGAGGGAGACACAGAATCCGAAACAGGCTCCAGGCTCTGAGCTGTCAGCACAGAGCCCGACGGGGGGCTCAAACCCTTGAGTGGTCAGATCATGATCTGAGCCGAAGTCGGACGCTTAACTGACTGAGCCCCCCAGGCGCCCCATGTGTTTCTTTTTTAAGAATAGATTTTTGAGAGGTATTTGTCATAAGCATTTGCATAAAGGATAATGGGCATTGATTTCATAAAAGCTATAGAAAAACTTTCCGGTCGTCCTGTCCGAGAACCAGCTGACCTACTGTGAGGCATTGCCTTGGGGAGGCGGGCAGTGTGACCCAGCGTGTGGGCCATCCTGTCACCGAGGCGGGGCTTGGAGAAGGCGGAGGAATAAGGGAGGAACTCCAGCCCGTCTTTTGTGGAGACAGCAAGGCCCCAGACACCTTCTGAGTGGAGGCTGCTCACAAAACGGAGTCTGTCATCTTCAGGCTTGTTGCAGAGGAGGTCTCTCTCTGGTTTATTCAAATGAGGTCTCTGGAGTAAGACAGAGATTTTTGCCCAGGACAAGGGCCACTGCCCATCCATGCGGAAGTGGAGAGGAAGGGGGGGGCCTCCTGAGGCTTTTTTCAAGAAATAATACAGGGTTTTCCCAGTGCTTAATCTGGGAACAGAGATGCTGAGAACTTTGGCGTGACCCTAGGATGTTTGGGAATATTGTGGAACATTCCTGCACCCCAGTAGGCTGTGACCACATACAGATTCTCCTTCGTCCTCACTCCCAGGTAACCAAGTGTGGTGGCCCGTTGATTAGAACTTCTCTTGTCATCTGTCTGGCTTTGGGCCCGTGTCACAAATAGCAATTCCCTTATTTTCTCTAAGCAGTAAATGATTGTGTTTCTTGAGGCCATCGCTGGGGCCACCAGCAAAAAGGCAGGGGAGGGTAGCTGATTGCTCTGGCTGCAAGGCACAAATCTGCTCATCCTTGCGCTTTGAAAGGACTATGAAGGTCCCGAGGATCATTTTCAGCTCCTACTGCCTAGCTGCCTCTGAGACCTCAGGCAGGCCTACATTTAAACCATCTAACTGACAAATACGCAGCTAACTGTAATGATTTTCCATTTTTGCAGAAGTGAGCCCGCTAGCATCATTCGGGCATAGATAAGCACATAAAACCAAGATCTGCTCCATCCTTTGGCGTTTGGCAATGCCTGAGTTATGCAGCCACACCCAGATCCCATGTGTGAGGGTACTGTGATCAGTTAGCAATGTCTGTCATGGGCGTCACTGGGGAGAGTTAAATGTGTGCGGGTGTTTCAGACCATTGACTGACTCTCAAATCTGCTGTTGTAAGTTCTCATGCTGGGTTTCCAGTGATGCCGTTCAACTGAAGGTGCTTAATAAGCTGTACAGTAATGGATATTCACTAAGTTTGATTTTGGGTTTTTGCTTTTTTAGTGTTTCTTTTTGAGAGAGAATCCCAAGTAGGCTCCACACTTTGTCAGCACAGAGCCTGAGATCATGGCCTGAGCTCAAATCAAGAGCTGGACACGTAACTGTCTGAGCCAGCCAGGCACCCTGATTTTGGGGTTTTCTAACCATAAACTACAAAGTCGAGGAAAATGCATTTAGTCACACATTGGGATCTTTAACCTGATTATTTTCCACCTGAGACACTGTGGCAGTGATTAAAAGCACAGCCTTGGGAATAAGAGTTGGGTCTGACCCCCCAGTTCTACGACTTGGGTTAATTTGCTTCATCTTGGCCATTGCTCTTAATCCCCTGCCTGTTTTTCCCTGGAAGCTCCAGTAACACCTGCCCTGTGGGACTCTCGCAAGGATCTTGTGATTGATGCCTATAAAGTGCTTCCTGGCCACTCGGAAATGTGCTAGAACCTTGAACGTGAAGGAATTAAGAACACAACCAGTGGGCCTCACATAATGTAAATGATGACCTATAGCACAGCTGTCAGGTTGTTGGGCCAGCTCCCCGCCTTCTCCCTCTTAGAGGGGGGTATGTCCCCAAGATCCTCAGGGTCCTAGGACACACAGCCGTCAGTCTTGTGTCAGTTTTGTGAACGTAGGGTTGCATGTGGCTGTGACTACTGGCTGATGCCATGGGTGCTCTAGAAATCTATCTACCTCAGGATAGCCAGCTCGATCACTGTGGGTGACAAGGCATAACATTGGGCAAGAGAACATACCGGGGCCTTGGCCCTCTGTCTCTCTCTGTGCCAGTTAATTTCCTTTGCACACCCTCCAGCTCACTCCCCCTGGCATCCTGCTCAGTCCTGAGGAGGATTTGAGAGAGACAGGACAGCTTTCCTCAGGGCAGATTCCTGCTGTAGCACCGGGACTCTTGGGTCTGAGGTAGTCGGCGGTGGGTTCTCTGGGTTCACTGGTTTTCAAAGCTGACTCGACCCCTGATTTCCGAAGTCAACCCCGCCCTGAAACCCTGCTAGAGAAAATCAACTGCGACCTTGATCTCCTGACTTGGAAAGCTGGTGAGGATGGCCACGCTGACGTGTTTCATTCCGGAACTCTCCCTGAGAGAGCAGCCACGTCTCCTTCCTTCTTAGAAATGTTGTCTGTGGTAAAACTGGTTATGTCACACCATTTGCTCAAGACATAAGAACATGGTTCTAGTGAGTTCTCTGTGCTTTCTGGAGCTGGACTCTAAGTACTTTCTTGATAGGAACTCAGGATTTCTGCTGAGACATCCTGGTAAGCACCCTGCTTCCACGTTGACTATGTCTTCGGGGACATGTCCTAAGAAGTGCAAAACAGGCCTGTTCAGAGCTTGCAGCGTTTCCTATTTGGGGCATGAACTCGGTCCCCTTATGTTCATATTACTGCCTTAAAAGTATGAACTTGAAGCTAAAGTGAATAAAGGCTAAAGATGACTCATTAGAAAGGGAAAGAGTGGTGTGAGGGCAAGGTCACAAACATACACCCGGCCTGTCAAAACCACCACCGAATCACTTAAGGCTCTTTGCTGGAAGTAGATATGGGGGTAAATGTTAGGTCATGCCTCCATTCAGAGAAGGTCTTTTTCCTTGAAGTAGCGTCACAGGCAAGGGCCATTGACAGTTAATGTCCTCAGTCAGGTGTGTCAGGAGGACGGCCCACCGTGGAGTGGGGGGTCAGCAGGCCGCAGCCCAGGGCGTCCTTTCCTCTCTGAGCCCCACTCGTACGTGGAGAAGCCTGCCTCTTCCTTGCCTGAGAAGCCGTGGACACTAAGCTCTAAGAGGAGGTTCTGTGTCCACACATTTGTACCAAGCACACCCCCCACCCCCCATACATGCAGGGCCCGTGTGCACCGAGGTACTGACTGAACTCTCACACACTGACGGGCGTTCAAATGCCAGGCTGAGGAGTCGGGCTCTAAAACAAGTTTGAGTTTTTCTCCGAATTGTTTCTCTCCCTTATTTTATAAAACTTCTGCAGCCTCTCAGCCCTTCCCCTGAACACCCACGTGTTTCACCAACAAGCTTTCTCTAGGAAATGCGCAGGAAATAAAGTGGTAAGTCAAATATTACCTGCTGATACAGCGCAAATTGTTACTCATCCCGGACAGAGGTCCCAGACTCGCAGTCCTGCCCCTGACAGCTGTTGGTCATGGCCTCCCCACTTATGGTGGGGAATGCAGACCTAAGGGACCCCCCACCGTCCCCCCTGCCTAGCAGCCTTCAGTGCCCCTGTTCCCTGGTGAGCCGGAACCAGCGCCTGGTGCTCACGCATGCTGTGCTCTTAGAGGAGACGGCAGGGAAGTGGGAAGGCTGGTCCCAACCCAGCATGAAGTTACTCAACAGAGAATGGCCGCTAAGGTCACTGTCAGATTCCGAAAGAGTCATGTCAGTGTCACCCAGTGACTTCCACAGGGCAGTGGCCCCCAGCCAGAGGCAAAGCTATTCAAAGACCCCGGCTGCACAGGCCCCCTGGGCACAAGGGCACCGCGGTACTCGGGTTCTCCGTCACCCAGAAAGAGACTCTGGACGCGGGAGCAGGACTGGCCATTGACCGTGCTTCTCACCGACCGGTTACAGTTTCAGGGTGTACTGACTTGACCTCAGCCCTTCGTAGTCACAGGTGGAGACGGACCCGCAGAGAGCGAACCAAAATTCAGTGTGGTGAGAACCGTAGCGGAATTCAGTTTTGGAACGTTAGTGAGTCAAAAATTCCTGAACGGGATTTCCTCCCAGAGGGCTGTCAGGGAGGAGTTCTAGAGAAAGGCCACGTTTGAGAAGGACCTTGGACCAATGAGTTAGCAAAGGAAGAATTTAGTTATTTAACTCTAGCAGCGATGTGAACTTGGTCAGAGAAAGGTTCGAAGAGAAACTTGAATTTTCGGGTCGTTAAAGGGAAGCGCGGCGTGACCGGAAGTTTGAGGGCTGACGTGTCTGTTCCTCTCCAGGAGGGGCATCATCCCTTCTCCCCCGGGCGGCCCGTTGAGAAGCTCTGGGTGTGCCATTCGGTGGGACGTGCGGCCACACAGCACGGGAGATGGGTGCTTTCGTCAGTCCGGCCTCACCGACTTTCTGTCTGTCTCTGCTTCCCCAGCACGGAGTCCGGTATTTTCCCACCTATCGTCCTCTCTCCAGGGACTTTGGACCATCCGGGCATATAAAGCTGAAGACAGATTCCAGGAACTATTCGACGCACACCAGGATTTGCATTCAGGTCTGGAGGTTTCTGGAAATGTTTCAAAGAACGGGATACGCTCTCTCTCTTGGCTTTGCTGGGCGGCACCTCTCTCTCTGCCCCCCCACCCGCCTGTCCCGCATCCTTCCTCCCCTCAGCCATGACTCCTCTCAGAATCCCCTGTGTGCTCCCCCTTCCCCCTGTCACACCTCTGCTTACCCCGCCCGCCCCCCAGTGGCTTGCATTGTCCTTCCATCACTTTCTGTCCTTTTTGGGCAGGGGTCAGTGGACTTTTTTTTCTGTAAGGGCCCAAAGAGTAAATGTTTCAGGCTTCATGCACCATATTATCTATTGCAGCTTTTCAGCATTGCTGTTGTAACATGAACACACAGGCAAGCATAGTACGTCTGCAAATGGCCATGGCTGTGTTCAAATAAAACTTTATTTACAAAAACAGGTGGTGGGCCATTTTTGGCCTTTAGGCTATAGTTTGACCACTCTTTTTTTGAGAGCATTCAGGGTGACAGAAGTTGCTGAGGAAATCAGTTTCCTGATTGGCAGATTTGCTACCCACTTGATGTGTATTTTTCTTTCTATCAGTGAGGTTTTTTTGTTATATAGAAATTTCAGTATTTTTTCTAAGTTTATAAAATTGTGGCCCATCGTTCCAGTCTTTCTTGTATTTTGAAAGCTATACATAGATACTTTTAGCAAGATGATCCTTGAGATACTGGCTCCTAAGGAATAAACACTGTGTGCAGGGCCCTGTAGTAAGCATGGAAAGTACTGGAAACAGTGAGGGCTGTGTTCTGTTATCAGAGAGCTAGGAATAGTAAAGCACGTGAAAGGACAAGCTTCATGTTGAGGCCTGGCACTGTACGAAATGTGCTGATGAGCCCATTTTTCCGAGTTTTTTAAAATCTTATTTCTATTTATAACCTCTGAGTTGAATTTTCCTTTTTTTTTTTTTTTTTAAGTTTACGTATTCATAAAGAAAGTGAGGAAGTGTGAGTGGGGGAGGGACAGAGAGGGAGAGAGAGAGAATCCCAAGCAGGCTCCACGCTGTCAGCACAGACCCTGCTTTGGGGCTCAGTCCCACGAACTGTGAGATCATGACCTGAGCTGAGATCAAGAGTTGGACGCCTAACAGACTGGGCCGCCCAGTTGCCCCTGGGTTGATTTTTTTCAGTACATGCTTCCCGCGAAGCCACTGTACCAACTCCTGCCTGTATGACAGGAGGCAATGACACAACATCCATTGCCTTGTGTCAGAACTTGGCTTTATGGAACCTTCACGTTCTTTGGGTGTGCAGCTTTGCTCTCCATGTTGTGTAAAACTCTCGTGTAGCTCGACCAAGCAAATCCTCTCCCGCACTCAAAGTAATGAACGTGGTTTTTTGACTTATTCATTCTGCTTCTTATACTTCACGAACCCAGAGGCATGGTTCCTGTTTCTGACTACGTCCCGCTGGTTTGCCGTGCGTCTGGATGCCATCTGCGCCATCTTTGTCATTGTTGTCGCCTTTGGGTCCCTGATTCTGGCAAAAAGTAAGTACAGATGTGAATAACTATTTGTGGTATGATTACAATTTATAGCTGCGTTTACAGTTATTAAATTAAACTCTTACCACCTTGTCCAGTACCATATACTGTGTTGTTCTAATGGATTGCGTTAAAGCATTTGCAGCGTGGCAGGCCGGGTGTGGTTGTGCTGTGTGGTCCATGTAGGGTGCTCATTTGGATCCTGATGAGCTCCTTTTATCTCTGCATAGGTTGAGGAGCAGGCGAGTGTAGCAGCTAACATTCTGTACATTCCTGGGATACTGTCTGGAGACTGAGAGCCATGCTTTCTGTTAAGTGTTTTGTCCAGCATAGGGCTTTAGGGTGTAACTTGTGGGCTACTCGGATCTCATGGGCATACAAGCCTGGGACGCTGAGTCGAGAAAGCTGTTCAGTGGGAGAGAGCGCTACCCTCCCCGCCAGGGGGGTACCGCGTGGGCAGATGTTGACATGCAGGGGATGAATTCGCCACCCCTAGCTATTCCATTGTGACCGCACTGAGTCACAGTATTAATGGTGGAGCAGTGAGAGCAGTATTCTGGATTTCAAAGCACTGGCTCGTAGAGCCCATTGCCTTGTTTTTAGTAGTTTCTAACTGCGGTTGTGCTGGATGGAGAAAGTGAAATTACGTAATGGCTCTTGAAACCATAATGCCAAAATCTGAATAATGACATTGTCTGTCACCTGTATAATAGTGTCAAGTGTTTGTCAAGCCTGTGGGGATTAATAAACTCACTTAATAATCTTTCTGAATTTCTAGTGCTTTTTTTTTCATTGTCTTATGGTCTCAGTCATCACATAGTGAAAGTATAACTGTTACGATCATCATACTATCATTGCATCTCAAGTATTTACATGTTACAAAGGAGTCATCTTGGTAAAGTGAGAGGAGGACCTGTACTCGGGCTTAAGAAAGGGACTGATTCCCCTTCTCCTTCCTCTTGTAGCCTTAGATGCTGGGCAGGTGGGCCTGGCCTTGTCCTACGCGCTGACACTCATGGGGATGTTCCAGTGGTGCGTCAGGCAGAGCGCCGAGGTGGAGAATATGGTAATGTTTATCTTAACGTGCTTAGCCTTCTCAAGTCTCCGTGCCATTAAAGGGCATAAAAGCACTTCTTATGTAAAATATTAAAACTGTTATTTTTACATCGGAGCTAACCAAGTTTTTTAGATCCTTCTTCCATCTGTTTAAAGTTAGCGTAAAATAAAATCTACACATCTTTTTCTGAGTCTTCTGTGTGCTATGTCAGCGGGTTTTAGATTCACCACAAGCTGTCTTCAAATGTAATAAATGTCTCTCTCTGTAGGAGGGAGGTTCTGAAGTCCTGGAGAGGATATAAGCTAATTTCTTAGAGGCCTGTTTATTTTTGTTTCTTATTGGGTGATTCCTCATTCCTGATAAAAGAAGAATTCAGTATTTGGGGGTGGTTTGTTTAATTAGAAGGTATTGCCCCTTGGGTGCCTACCCTCCCCCCCACCTCATTTTAACATGGATTCTTGTATGTCGTTGAGCACCTGAATTTGCTGATGTCCCTTCTTTCTGGTGGGGTGAGCTCCTTCTCAGAATGCGCGAGGCAGAGGTGTTGAGACGACTTTCCAGGAGGCCTTAGTCAGTCAGTAAATTATCTCCTCTTTGGAATACTTGTACCTTCTCCTGAAGGGAAAAACAATGAAAGAGAAATCTTTCCAATGTGCTCTTCTAATAGAGTAGAAAGTGACTCATCATAAAAATGAGATTTGCAAAATTTTTTTGTTTATTCTGAGAGAGAGAGAGAGAGAGAGAGCATGCTTGAGTAGGGGAGGGGCAGGGAGGGAGGGAGAGAGAGAATCCCAAGTAGGCTCTGCACTGGCAGCCCAGAGCCTGACACTGGGCTTGAACTCACAAACTGCAAGATCATGACCTGAGCCGAAATCAACAGTCAAACGCTCAACTGACTGAGCCACCCAGGTGTCTCATTTTAGGGGTGCCTGGGTGGCTCGGTTGAGCGTCCAATTCTTGATTTCGGCTCAGGTCATGATCCCGGGGTCATGGGATAGAGCCCCACTTAATATTCTCCTTAATATCCTGTCTCACTCTCCCAGCTTGTGCTCTCTCTCTCTCAAAAAAAGTTTTTTTTGATGACTTATCCAGTTCAACTCCCCTAAAACAGATGGCTCTTCTGTAGCAAGGTTGCAGATAGCTGGCCACAAGTGTTCCTTTCTTTGACAAAATCCTTGGCTTTTTGGTTCAGGTGTGAAAAGTGGAAAAATAAAACCTCAGCATTTACTTCTCTAATTCTCGTAGTTTTACTGTAATGCTGAAGGAAGTAGCCATAGGTGAAAGTGTTCCACGACTATGAACAGGTGTGTAAATTACATCGGTCCTCATCCGACGCCTCCCTTGGGGACATTGACACCTGAGATACCCTTAACCGGCTAGTATCAAAGAAGAACATTTCATTTTACAATCTCGTAACGTGGGTGAGAGCCGCCATTCCTAACCTATGTGATGTCCCGTGTCTTTCAGATGATTTCAGTAGAAAGGGTGATTGAATATACAGACCTGGAGAAAGAAGCCCCTTGGGAATGTCAGAAACGCCCTCCGCCAACCTGGCCCCAAGAAGGCATGATTGTCTTTGATAATGTTAACTTCACGTACAGTTTAGACGGGCCCCTGGTGTTGAAGCACGTGACAGCGCTCATTAAACCACAGGAGAAGGTTTGTTTAAATCGACTTGCCTCTTTACCGTTTCCGTTACGGATTTAACACTGCACCCGCCTGTGGGCTTTCTGGTTATGCGTCAGGGGGCTCCTGTGTCTCTCTGAGTGTAAATTAGATCGGATGACGTCACTGGTAAATCTTTCTTGGAAGCTGACCATGGAACGGCGACGCCAGCGTTACTTTTCGCTGTGTTGCGAGCCGCCGCAGGCTGCTTGGTGCGCTGACCCAGGCCACTGTCTGAAGTCTGATTCTTCACGCTTGAGGCTTGGGAGCTCCTCACCACTCACACTTCAGTTTCTGGTTCCCGTCTATTCTTACATCTTGTATTTCTCACATCCTCCCCTTCCCCCCTGTGGTAGTCTCTGTTTATGGCCCTCCGTCCCTGTCCCTTTCTCCACTTGCTCTCCTATAACCATACCCCGCTGTCCTTCCCCCCGTACGGTGCTTCTTTCTGACACACGGATCTGACCCTTACGGGGCCCCCGAGAGCGTCCAGCCCAGGCAAGCTGCTCCTGGGGCCATATGGAGGCCCAGGTCCACTGGAGCTGGGGCTGCAGGCCAGCTCTCAGCCACCAGAGAAGAGTCTGGAATCTGTGACCCAGCCAGGGCTCCAGAGCGAGGGCCCCCAGCGGGAGGCAGTAGAGGGCTCAGAGACTCGCTCGAAGTCGATGAAAGGAAACCCAAGGGGACAGGGGATGATACGCGGGGAAGACCACTGAGAGGTGTGTGACCCAGACTTGCCAGTGTCTAAGTCAGCCAGCAGTGACCCTTGGGTCCCTCATCCCAGATCAGATCAGGCTCTTGAAGAAACCGTGAAACCAGAATAGACAAGGCTGTAAGAAGCTCTTTCCCCACCGCCTCTCCCGCCTCCACTCCGAACCTGCACAGTGCTTCCCACGAGTACTGTGGAGGCTTTCCCATTGCACCCTGGGCTCTGTCCCCAGCATGCACACGCTGGCCCCCTGCCTCAGGAGGCCTTTCCCTTCTGTCACTTGGCGGGTGAAAGTGTCCTCATTTCAGTCAACTGTAATGCTTCTGCCTCTGTGAGACCCTTAATTCTTCCACGGCACCTTACATACATTTAAAAAAAATGTATTTTATTTTGAGAGAGAGCACATGTGAACAGGGGAGGGGCAGAGAGAGAGGGAGACCGAGAATCCCAAGCAGGCTCTGCATTGTCAGCACGAAGCCTGATACAGAGCTCGAACTCCGAAACCGTGAGATCATGACTCGAGCCGAAACAAAGAGTCGGATGCTCAACCAGCTGAGCCACCCGGGCACCCCTGAAGATCGCGTGGAAGGCACGCCTGTGTTTCTAGCAGCATTAGGAACGCCCGAAGTAGAACAACACGAGTTGTTCATTGTGGATGGGTGGATAAGCACATGTGGTCCATCCACACATGGGGCATCGCAGCCTTAACAAGGAAGCAGATTCTGACACAGGAAGAACGTCAAGGACGTTCTTTGCTAAATGAAATCAGCTTGAGGACAAAACAGGAAAGAGCCTGTGTTGCTTCCCTGACACGCCATCCCTAGCCTGCTCCCATCTGTAGACACAAAGGGTGGAGAGCCGGGTGCCAGGGCCTCAGGGGCAGTGAATGGGAAGTGAGTGTTTCATGGGGACGGAGTTTGGGTCCTGCAAGGCAAGAAGAATCCCGGAAGTTGGTTGCGCGACAGTGTGAGCGTACATAACACCACTGAAATGTACACCTAAGAAATGGTTGAGTTGGTAAATTTTATGTTACATGCATTGTACCACTACGAAAACATAAAATTAAAAATAAAAATTAAAACCTAAAAGGTGCCACTCGCAGCCTGCTTTGGCACTGGGGGCCTGTGTCTCTCGGTACCCTGAGGCTGCTCAAGGTCAGGGAGCACCCTGCTTTCAATTTTGTTCCCCCAGAAAATGGCATCCTGTGGGGCACACAGTGTGTGCTGAGGGTCTGCTGGCCAGGACAGTGAGGGAGGAGTGTTCAGATGTGACGCAGCCAGTATCAAAATGTACGTCCTTCCTGGACAGCTCCTGTCAACAACGCATTACCTATGTGTGTTAAATACTTGAAGAACTGCTCTTTCTTTCTTTTTTTTTGTATACTTTATTTATTTTTGAGACAGAGAGAGACAGAACACGAGCGGGGGAAGGGCAGAGAGAGAGGGAGACACAGAATCTGAAGCAGGCTCCAGGCTCTGAGCTGCCAGCATAGAACCTGACACGGGGCTCGAACCCACGAACCACAAGATCATGACCTGAGCCAAAGTCGGACGCTTAACCGACTAAGCCACCCAGGCGCCCTGAAGAACTGTTCTTTGAAGCTCTTTCTACCACAGATCTGTTAGTGGACTGTAGCCATAACGTAATGATCGTACCCTCGCCACATGGAAGAATCCATGTTGAACTCAATGCCCAGGGAGCAGCTTTAGTAAATCACATGGCGAAAGCCGACTCCTGCTTATTTCCGGCCCTGTTGCCGGTCCAGAGGAAGGAGAGGGCTGCTGGGTCGGGAAGACGTTAACTGTAGATCTTGATGAAGCTCTGTCCCTGGGAACAGCGTCAGGGATGGTGGCTTCTTCACAGGCAGCATGTCCATCAGATTGCATGTTCTAAATGTAACTCTGTTTATTTGCATACATCTTAATTTCCCTTGAAGCCATAAATTATGAATTACCTAAGAAGCTGTGTAGTACAACTTAGAAACATGACAGGTTTGTATTTTTCAGTCTTAAAACCCCCAAATCATAGGATCATCTGAGATTCTAAAATGTTGGGGGTGGGGCTTGAATTTGGAGATAGTTCTAATAACGGCCATGACTTTTGTGCCTTGATCCACTGACAGTGTCCCGCTCCGTGTATGTCACAGGCGATCATATCCAGGCTGCAGAGTCCTGAAGTGACTTCACTGCCCCGGGGAGGTTCCAGGTCTCCTCCTGCCCACCCACCCCAGCCGTTATTTGGGAACACCACCGCCCCCATCCTTTAGTGTTGCACTTGATCAGGAGAGGCTCTCGTGGGCACGGCGTTGTGGGAATGTGCTGACACAGCAGAAGCAGTGCTTTATTCTTCCAGCTTTTTCCTCGCGGTCCAGATTCCCCAGAGTAATAGTAAACAGGAAAACGTAATAGGTACCAAGCAGGTTTCTAATTCATGGAAGAAACAGCAAGTAAAAATAAAGAGCCAAAATGAGGTAAATAGCACCCTAGGCATCCTGGTAAGGTTCGAAACACTGGATGCATTTTTCATTTAGATGATTTTGTGGTTGATTTGATCATTTTAAAGAGTACTGGGCCATTTTAAAGCATTTTCCAGCTCTAGAGGTAGATTGGTTTTGGTTTGTTATTTTTTTTTCTTGCTCAGAGCTATTACGTGGATAATACATTTTTACAGATGTGTACCAGACCTTGCTATTATGTGCAAAAATATTAGTTTCTTACATTTTCTCCATTTTTACATAGTATTTTGTCAAGAACCCCTCCCCTCACTCCAGCTTGCCTCCCTTACCCTGCTGACTTCCAAATTCCTTGCTGCCCAGCCTGTGGTGTCTGCGTCACTGGGAGCATCTTAGAAACGTGGACTCTCGGGCCCACCCAGCCCTGCTGTCCCTGAATTGCCTTTGAATAAGCCCCCGTCCCAGTAAAGTCCTCTCTCCCATAGGCAGCCCTGGGCGACTCTAACTCATGATTTCTAGGAAATATCTTTTGACGGTTTGAAATTGGGCTCATGAATTATCCCACCCCCTGTGACTGAGCATGACACTCTAGAAAGTTCTATGCTATCACCCTGCTAATTTATTTACTTTTCTATTCTGCCAGTCATGAATTTACATTAGCATTTAATTCTGTGTGACTCCAGGTTTATGCACACACTTGTGTTTTCAGTAGAGTCTGGCTGCCTCACAAACAACATTCCTGTGTGGCTTCCCTGCACACCCTTCTACGGGGACTCACGGAACTGCACCAGGCTGGGCCCTGCCCCGGCCTTGAGTCGGAGACAGCCCGGTGTAGCGATGTACCTGAGGCCCTTTCACACCCGATGGGATGAAAAATTGGCCTCACTGCCCCAAGCAGGGCAGTAGATCTGTCTGGCCTGTTTGCCGGGTGCCCTATGTGCCTCTCCTCACTCCAGCTGTAGATGCCTGTTCTCCGTGTTGACCGCCAGCCCTGCTGGCCGCAGGTGCCACCTCTTTGCTCAGAGCTGTGGGCTCTTTGGTCCCCCCCCCCAGTATATCCCCCTGTATCCACAGGCGATAGGCTCTGTGGGGGGAAGCCAGTTCCTTGATGGCAGCCACACCTCTGCCCACGTTTTCTAGCCAGGCAGAGGCTGGTAATGAGGTACCAGGCCATCCACGTGGTAAGGAGGCCATCAGCAGAACGGACAAGGGGCAGGCAGCCTGGGTTTGAGTCAGTCCTGCCCCTTTTGGACTCTATGATTTCGGGCAGGCTAATTAATCTTACTAAGCCTCCATCTTCTCTTTTGCAAAATGAAAGTAATCAGTCTTCTAGGGTTGTGCACTCCAACCAGATGAGACACCCAGCACCAAGGCCAGCACAAAACAAATGCTCAGACAACGATCGTATAGAATAGCCATAACCAGTTCTGGTGCATAACTTGTTGTCTGCGCCTGAAAATGGGGGCATGGCCATTTGCATGCGTATTGATGGTTATCCGATCTGTTTGCCATGCCTGTCTGCTCTGTCCAGCTAATCCTGTACCTCAACAGTGTGGCAATGGACTTTCCATAAATTTCTCCATCCTGATTAAACGCCTCGATCCTGTACAAAACACCCATTTGGCACAGGACACCACGCGTAATACAAATAATACAAAACTGAATCTGTTTCAGATCCCAGAAGAAGAAAGAAGGTTGTATAAAAATGGCTACTAAATAAGCTAGAAGGCAGTCAGTTTTTATCGAAATTTAGAAAAAGATGACCTACCTCTCCTGGGTGGGAGAAGCCCACAGGAAGGAGCAGGGAGAACATTTCCGAGGAATTGGGCATTGGAGGTAGACTTGGCAGGCGCTCAGCAGGTGGAAAGGCATGGGAGGAGCATTCGGGGTGGTGGGAGCACTGACCCGCATGGAGAGCGTTCAAGGCTATGAATTACCAGGCGTGTAGCACACACTCTCACGTTCAATCATCACGACCTTCCTGGTCACCCCAAGGGAGCGGACTCATGGAGGTTAAGGTTGGAGAGCCCGTCGGGACACTTCCATAGAAGGGACTTCCTGTGATGGTGTGACAGGCAGGAAGCTGTCCTCATTCTGAGAGGTGAGCGCCCGTGACCCAGAGTGGGAAGAAGCGGGAGCGAGGGAGCCAATAGGCACCCAGTTCCCCCAGCAAGTCGTAATGGGGAGAGTGAGTCCGCTTTGTGGAACCAGACTGGTGTCGATGAACATGAAGCTGTCCCACCCGTGAGCGGATGCGCAGGGGAAACAGGTGGGAGTCAAGACTGTGGCGTCCTATTTCTGGAGGGTAATTTGGCAGTCCTTACCAGCCTCCTTTGAAAGTGTTTATACCTGATTCTCAGCAGTTCCACACCTGAGGGTTTATCTTAAGGAAGTAATTAGGGCTGTTTTCAGAGATTTGGCTTCAAGGATATTTAACCCAGTTACTTATAATAGCAAAATATTGGACACAGCCCGAATGTCCCCACATAGAGGGTTTTTTAAATAAATGATTGCATGTATGGTAATATTATATGGCCATTAAACTATTTTCTTGAAATATTAAGTGAAAACAGATTACTACAATATGTTCATATTAATCTTACTTTGGGTAAATATATGAGCTTGTATCTTAACACATGCATACCCTTAAGTCCAGAAAGAAAATATATCCTCTAAAGAATGGTTTTAAGTCAAAGTGCTAGGCTTATCGCTAGTATTTATTAAGTTTCTACATTCATTTGCACTGATTATGGTCAAGAAAAGAGTTTTGTTTTTTAAAAGGTAATGCAGCGGTGTAGTGGCTCCGTCAGTTGAGTGTCCAGCTCTTGATTTCAGCCTCAGGTCATGATCCCAAGGTCCTCAGATCGAGCCCCACATCGGCTCCTGGAGCCTTGTTTAGATTCTCCTCCTCTCCATCTGCCCCTCTCCCCCGCTCATGTGCACACATACACTCTCTCTCTCTCTCAAAAAATCAATCAATCAACCAATCAATCAATCAATCAAAGTAACACAGCCTTGCACTCAGATGAGGGACAGAGTCATAAAACATCGTAGAAGTAGCATCTTCAGGGCCTGATACCAATGTGGACTAGGAGAAAGCTGAAAGTAAGANAAAAAATCAGTCAATCAACCAATCAATCAAAGTAACACAGCCTTGCACTCAGATGAGGGACAGAGTCATAAAACATCGTAGAAGTAGCATCTTCAGGGCCTGATACCAATGTGGACTAGGAGAAAGCTGAAAGTAAGACAAATGTGCTGAGCCCATGAGCCCAGGAAAAAAGTTATGAGATTAAAATGGGGAAGCCGGAAAAAGCAGCCGTTTTGAGTGGGAAGTTGTGTTAGTCATGTTGAATTTGCTCTGGAAGGTGAAATCCAGGTACAAATGTCTAATGTGCTGGTGTGGTTGTTAGGAACCAGCCTCAGCCTAGTTGGGAAAACAAGGAGATAGTTGCAGATCAGCTAAAATAAGAGTATCTTGAAGTATTTCTTTGGTGTTGAGAAGGTAAACTAACTGATACTGGTGTATTCTCCATGGGAAATCGATATAGCGCCTTGGTGAACTGTGAAAGACGGAGGCTATGGCTTTGATGACTGAACAGTAGAGGGGAGTAGCCAAAACCAGGTTTTCTTTGAATTGCCTTTTTGTTTTTATGCTCTCTTGAGTGTAGAGATCACAGACCTGTGATTGTGGGCGGGCCTCTGCGTGCCTCCCCACCCCCGCCACCCACCCATCATATCCCAGCCCTTTACCGAAAGTCTTCATATGTTACAGTTTGCACAGATAGGTCACTTTCAGTTGTGATAGCAGCACGGAACACATCCGCACGTTCTCAGAGACACGGTTCTTGCCTGTATTTTGGCACGTGCTGATTTATATCTGAGAACACGGAGAAATACACAGAAGCACACAGAAACCGTGTGTGTCGATACTAGCGTACTAAGACGCACTCATGTGCAGAGAATGACCCATCTGTGAAATATAAAGGAGGACCTACCATAAGGTACAAATGGCTATAAAGATTATAAGATGAGGTGAAGCCACTTTCCTTACATTTATCTCTATGAAAGGAGGGCCCTTTCTTGAAATTCCATCAGTGATTGTACAAATTAAGCTTTAAAACTTGGCAAGTATTCAAATGAGATAATAGGTAAAGTTCCCAGCATAGAATCAGTGCTCAGAAAGTTCTTCTCCATTGAAAGGTGTGAGTTTTAAAATTTTACAAATGATTGGAAACATGTCCTGTGCCCTTCATTGATTCCAGATACCTAGATGAGATGATGCCATCTCTTGGGAAGCTCCCACCAGGGAATTTGAACTTGGGCAAGCTCTTACGTTTAAAAAAAAAAAAAAGAGCAAGCCAGTTTCTGCATATAGGTTTAAATGCACACAGTTGAAAACCAGTTTTGTACAATACAGTTTCGTTCCTGACCGGCATTTTACCTACTTTATATTGATTCTTTGATCTTACTGTCAGTGCATTTAATTTTCCTGTGCTTTGGTTCTAATAACCAGACTGATACTGGACACGTATCTTTCCCAAGGGGGTAATTGTGAGTATTAATTACTTTGTAAAACGCTGTTTGAACTGCTCAGATGAAAGGCCCCATATAAATAGCAAATGTTATTTGTGTTGTTGTTGATGATGATGATGATCTCATTATGGGTATTTCAGCTACTGGCTACTGTTTTTGAAGACACTGAGACTTGCATTTGAAACTGTTAAGATGTTTCCTTTTGAGACAGAATGTAATCAGGTATTTAACAGCCAGAAATGATTTGGTTGTTCTACCAAAGAATAATTAATATCACCTCTTATGTGATAGAATTCTGGGAAAATGATTCTTGTTTACATATAATGCTTCTGACTTGTTGACATCTCTATAAAATTATCCAAGAAATTCTCAAGGTTCAAAATACCCAGACACTAGGAATAAAACTCTTTTAAAACTTACTTATCAACCACTTAGTAGATTGCTGTGTTTTCATTGCTGGTAAACTGATTGTGTTATTTTTAACTTTTCTTCAGACCAGTGGATCTCAACCAGAGGCAGTTTCCCCCACCCACCCAAGGGACACAAGGGACATTTGTTAATGTCTGACATTTTCAGTTGCCACGATTTGGGGGGTGCTTTTGGTACCTGGTAGGTAGAGCGCAGGCATAGTGACAGACATTTTACAATGTACAGGACAGCTCTCTACAACAAAGGATTATCTAGCCCGAAACGTCAACAGTGCCAAAGTTGAGAAACTCTTTTGGACGACATTCAACAGAGAACTTCCTTAACCCGCCCTCAGCAACCAGAGCTTTTCCTAATATATTGTGTTTTGTTACTTCTTAATCCTTCCTGGATCTCTTTGCAGGTTGGCATTGTGGGAAGAACAGGAGCTGGAAAAAGTTCCCTCATCGCAGCCCTTTTTAGATTGTCAGAACCAGAAGGTAAAATTTGGATTGATAAGATCTTGACAACTGAAATTGGACTCCACGACTTAAGGAAGAAAATGTCCATCATACCTCAGGTATACAAATCAGAGCATCCTCCTAGGTTCTTTTTATAAGGGAACCTAAGTTTAGTTGTTCTTAATTTTATTGCCTTTTTTTTTTTTTAAGAAAAAAGTTGAAGAGTTGATCCTTTTGCCCCAACAGAGCATATTTTTAACAGCAAGTATTTTCATTGGATACCAGGTTTTGTTTTTCTGCGCACACACACACGTGTGTGTGTGTGTGTATGTGTGTGTGTGTGTCTGATTTAATAACTTACCCAGAGAAGTCTCTGGACTCTAACTTTCCCAGGTACCACAAAGTCATCCACTGATAACCACATAATTTTGAAGAGAAAATGATGAATGGTTGGTTTAGCACTTGAGAGGCTTCTGTAGGGAAACATAGATTTTAAATGTTTTAATGATAGAATTTTGCTATAGGAAATGTCACTTTTCAAAGGTAATTGTCTCCGGGGGGGCTTTCTGTGAAACTGCTGGGCTTTGAGAATTACCGTGTATATGGATGCTTTTGGGAGACTTAGAATCTAGTCATTAGTAAATGATTGTAACCAGGAAGTGGAGAATAGTGAGAAGAATAGAGGACAAGGAATCCCATCTCTCAGGACCTCGGGTTTCTCTCCCATGAAAGGCATCTCCTAAAGCCACAGTGAGGACTGGGTCAGGGCCTGTGGAGTACTTCTCCACACCCAGGCCCTGGCTGCCATGAGGATGGAGGGTGCAGTTGACCATCTCTTTCTGGACTTCCTTATTCTGCTTCTTAATAGAAATGTGACTTTCAGGAAACATTCTAGAGATTGGTTTATGCGCAGAAGCTCCTTTTATTCCTTGTGGTTCTTCAATTCAGTTTCAGTAAAAATTCAGAAGGTATTGTGAGCCTGGGTGGCTTAGTCAGTTGAGTGTTCAACTTCAGCTCAGGTCATGATCTTGCAGTCAGCAGGTTCGAGCCCTGCCTCGGGCTCTGTGCTAACAGCTCAGAGCCTGGAGCCTGCTTCAGATTCTGTGTCTCCCTCTCTCTCTGCCCCTCCTTCACGCACATACATGCGCTTTCACTCTCTCTTGCTGTCTGTCTCAAATAAACATTTAAAAAATTGTTTTTAATCAGGATATCCCTTTCAGAACCACAATGAGATGCCATTTCACCCCCAATAGAGCCACTACTATCAATAAAAAGGAAAACACTGGGTGCCTGGCTGGCTCAGCAGAGCATGTGACTCTTAATCTTGGGGTCATATGGTCAGGCTCCACCTTGGATATAGAGATTACTTTAAAAAAGAAAGAGAGACAGAAAGAAAGAGGGAAGGAAGGAAGAAAGGAGAAAGAAAGAAGAAGGAAGGAGGGAGGGAAAGAAGGAAGGAAAAAAAACACCAAGTGCTGAGAAGTTTGTGGGAGAATTTGAACCTTTGTTCATTGCTTGTGGGAATGTAAAATGGCGGCCACCATGGAAAAGAGAACAGAGTTTCCTTAAAAATATAAAAATAGAATCACATATAAAAATATATAATTATCTTATCGTATTAGCAGTTCCACTTCTGAATTTGGAGCCAAAATAATCAAAAACAAATTCTAAGAGATATTTGTACACCCATATTCATAGTAGTAGTATTCACAAGAGCAAAAATGTGGAAGCGTTCCAGATGTCCTCAGGTAGGTGAATGGATAAAGTGTGGTGTGTTCACACAGTGGACTGTTATTCGGCCTGAAAAGGGAAGGAAACTCTGACATGAGTTGCGGCATAGATGAACTTTGACATAATGCTGAGTGAAATAAGCCAGTCACAAAAGGACAAATATTGTGTGGCTCCACACACATGAGTTACCTAAGCGGTCAGTGTCCCGGAGACAGGAAGTAGAATGGGGTCACCAGGGGTGGGGGAAGGGATGGAGAGTTAGTGTTTAAAAGGTACAGAGTTTGGAATTATAAAAAATTGTGGAGATGGACGGTGGTGATGGCTACAAAATGACGTGAATGCATTTTAATACCACTGAACTGGTTGCTTAAAAATGATTAAGGTGGGGCACCTGGGTGGCCCAGTTAGTTAAGCCTCTGACTTTGGCTCAGGTCACGATCTCACGGTTCCTGGGTTCAAGCCCCGCGTCGGCCTCTGTGCTGACAGCTAGCTCAGAGCCTGGAGCCTGTCTTCGGATTCTGTGTCTCCTCTCTCTCTGTCCATCCCCTGCTCACGCTCTCTCTCTCTCTCTCTCAGAAATAAACAAAACATTTTAAAAAATATTTTAAATGATTAAGGTGGTAAATTTTGTGTTATGTGTATTTTACCACAACTTAAAAAATTTTTAATTGCTCTCCTATCCCTGATGCTTCTGTGCTTTTCTTTTTCCTTTTTTTTTCTTGTAAATAGTTGAAGAACAATTGACATACAGCCTTAGATTCAGGTGTATAACACAGTGAGTATTATTTATATACATTATGAAATTTGTATACATTATGAAATGGTCCTCACAGTACATCTTGTTACCATCTAGTCACCTTTTTTGCATCAGTCACCTCTTCATCCTCTACACCTATTTTAGCCATTAGGAAAAAAAAACATTTTTTTTAAAGCTATCTCTTTCAGGAAAAATGGAAAGAAATTTGCAGCACATTCGATCCCTGTATTTAAAGATAGCCTCTGGCTGTTAGATTCATGACTTCATGACTGCAGTAGAAAGTAAAGGAGTTGAAATTCCCAAGTTTTGTAGTTTGGTTGTACCTGTCTCTGAAATGGGCCAAAGGAGATTACTGAACAGAAACATTGGGCGTGTCTGTAAAGTGCTTTCATGTCCTTGGATAAAAGGACCTAGGAACACGTCCTGCGTTATTTTTAATGCTTCTTAATAAGAAATGGTTGTATGCTTGTGTACATAAAAGAACTGTATAAATAAAGAAATAACGTTGGATGATTCTAGGCTCTGCCAGAAATGTTTTGGAAGCACATCTGAGCAAAGACTAAGTACACCTTGACATCACCACCAGGTTTTGGGTCTCTTCCATAACTTCCCACCCTACTTGGGAGCCTGCTCCCGGTGCGTACTCCGGAGAGCATGCTTACAAAACAGGGCTAAGCTTTGTACCCATGGAGATAATAATCACCAACCATTGTAAACACACAAGCTTTCTTTTTTCACTTTGTGTGCTTTTGTCTCTACGGGGCAATGTTGGTTGATGAAAGAGAGTCTAGAGAGAACGCGCAATGTGTAAAGGGTCCCAGGAAATCTTCCAGGAGGCAGCCAGGATAGAATCTTCGAGAGTGTTGACCAAATGTTAACATGACCCACATTTTTATTCCGGCCCAGTGTCTTGAGTGTGTGACCCGATGACATCACTTGGTCTCCAGGCTCCAGCATCCTCGTCCTTAAAGCAGGTCTAGTAACTGCCGCCTCGCAGATTTGTCATGAAGATTTAGCCCGATGAGAAAATGTCTGTGGCCCAATGCCTTGTTCCTAGGAACCCTTAGGAAATAGTAACTATTATTACTAAGGCTCAGGGCACTAGCCTTTTGGGTATTCTTGTTAGTTACATAAAAGTAGTAACAGGTTCTGGAAGGACTTTGCTGTTTAATTTCTCTTTATGTTTTTGTGGTCCTTGGTGATTTCCTTTACATCTATTGCTTATCACACAAACCAAGTTATTTCTATAAATAAGAGTGAAATAAAAGTGTGCACAATAGGAATTTGAGGGTAAAGTGTAACAAGCCTATCAGCATTTTTCTCACAAGGAACAAGAGAGAACGTCACTTTGTTTTCTGACCCCCNTCTGCCCACCGCTCTGGACCCCACCAATACTGTGCGGTGCCCCGGGAGCCCCTGCCGCCTCTCTCCGCTCCCCCCACGAGCCTGGCCATTTTCTGGCTCTCCCGGAGGCAGGGGGTCTCGTTTCTGTTGCTCTTGTGCTTGTCGTAATCCCGGACAGGCCACACAAGTGGGACTCACTCCTGATATTGGTGGAATCCTTCGCTCTTCTAGCCTCTTTCCCCACTGTCTCCACTTTCATCCTCACAATTGTGTGGTTATCTCTAGCTGACCCATTTACAGATTGAATCCACTTGACGGGTACGAGCTGGAGCCGGGATTCTGTTTACACCCGGGAGACTCTCGAGCAGCTAACCGCTCCCCCAGGACCCAGAGCACAGCGTGAGCACAGTCTGCCGTGTGACTGCTGTGTGTCACCATTCCGCAGGCACACGCGTGTGCACACACACAGACACCCCACAAAACACAATCACCCTTAGTGCGCTGCACTCTCCTTTCTGTGATATCCATTCTGTTCGAGTCACAGAAAGGACAACATGATGGTCACGAGGCAGTTTTGTGCCTCCACTGGCTGCACCTGCAGTTAGAAAACCACTGTCCCTCACCGTCCCCTGTGTGGCTGGGCTTCTGCCACATGTCAGCCCCATACCTCCGTGGGGTCCTGATTCTCATAGCAGCCCTGCAGGGTTAGCCCTGGTTTCCAGTGAGGACACAAAGGCTGCTGGGTACTGTCACTTTGGGTGCACTCAGCACTGAAATACAATCTAGGAAAAAGGGTTAATTCACTTAGATGTCATGGGCTAGCATCAGGAGAAGATACTCGAAACCTTACCTTGGCAGAGCTAAGAGCCCTTTCTCTTTACAGTGTCACCGGCTGCAGAGGTGGGAATGGCTGTTGGCCTGGCCCTTAGAGTGACCTGTCTGTAGTGCAGACAACTTCCACCCCTCTTCCCCCAGAACGACTAGGAAACCGTGTCCTTGTATCTCAACACGCTGATTTAGGGAACTAGAGAGTTTGGAGCAGTCTCTGCAAAGCAGAACGAAGGCCTGTCATTTGGAGTTGGGGTTTAGGTGAGGCAGGTCTGCACCCTGTTCCCTGGCCCTGTGCCTGCTGTGATCCTGGCCGCAGCCGTGAGCCCCCGTGGCGGCCCCGCCCCTCCAGCCCCTCTGTCGCTGCTGACCACGCCATCGCCATGAGAGCCCAGAAGTGGGAGAGGTGTGATAGCAGCCGGGGCCGTCGTGGGAACGGGAGCCAGGGGAGCCATGGGGACTTGGGCGACCAGTCCCGCAGGGTGCTTTCCAGAAACAAACACTGTAAGAATGCATTCCTCGGATTTGTACAGTTTCTGGAGGAAGCAAAAAATGAAAGTACTTTCTAAATAATTTTCCAAACGGAATGGGTAGCCGAAATGGATGCGTCCTTTGCGCTCACGACCCAAAAGAGTTAAACACGTTCCTCAGAGAGAATAGCAAGATGCGATTTAGGGAATTAACTTTCTTATGTGAAAGGATCTGGAAAACTGGATTTCAAAACTTTTTTGGATGGATTCTCTACATCTCAGGCCCCTTTCCTTTTGGCACCAAGAAAATGTTTTCAGTTGAAAAGTGATTCCATGCAAATTCATTATTTATGATCGTACCCCAAGGGTAGGCACAGATCATCACCTATCATCTTTATCATGATTAAACAGATTCAGTTTTTATATTTAATAGACTTTTAAAAATCAAAGTAAAACCTAGGTATTTTTTAAGGACTCCGCTCTGCTCTTTTGGTTTTTCCATTCCCTGGGTTACTCTCTGTAGGTTGGGAAAGGCTAACTAGGGCTGTCTCTTTAAGACTTCTGCGCTATTACCTGGTTTTCTTTCCTCTGTTTTTTTGCCCTTGTTGAGAACAAAACTCAGAGAGAGAAGAGGTGGGTATGCTGTTACTGGTAAAGAAATACAACTGGATTCTAGCCTAATGGAGTCAGCCTTTTGTTTCTGACACTGAAGTCTTCATTAAAGCCCATGGAACTGCTCCCCGGAGCCCCTGACCTTTCTGTTTTGAAAGAAGACTTTACATGACTTAAATTCTTTTTCCTTTGTTGGCAAACAATGTTCTTTTCTTCTGAATATGGATGACTATCAGTTCATTCAGAGGCTACAGGATTTAAAACAAGGGAGAAAAAAAAAAGGAAACCAAGATTTAAAGCTACTTTAGGTGATTGTCTCATTCTTGCAACTGGGAGATGAGCTGCCCTTAATAAAGGTCCTCAGCTCAGAAATGAAAATGTAGCTCTTGGGACGCGTGGACCGGGCAGCCACTCTGGAGGACGTAGTTTAGTAGAGGTGGCTCCCTGGCTGGGGGCTGGAGGGAGTGTTGTGCTTTCTTTGCCTGGTTTGTAACCACTTGTATGGGTTTTGTCTTGGACTGGTGTCGTTATAAGCTCCTGAAGGTTAGTGGGTAGGGTTTCTTTCTAGGATAAAGCGACGTTTGTCTTCCAGCAGCATGAGCAAAAGGGCTAACAAGGCTGTGGTTCTCAGTCTCCCCGTTGTGTTGAGAGATTCTCGGTTTACTACGCTAAATGCTTTGATCCAGACATGGCCATTTTTGGGTCCCATGGCTGATCCGAACTTGTGGTATGTTTGTAACAGGAAAAAAATTTACTGGACGTGGCACAAATGATTAAAAAAAAAAAGTCAACTTTAAACTGATAAAAAACAAAACAAAACAGGCTTGATACTACTACTGTTTCAGTTAACATATTAGCCCGAGCAAGAACATTGGCTTCCCTAACTTCACCATGCCAGCTAACTCTTACTAAATGAGGTTTAATTGTGTACCTTCAGAAAAAAATGCACTGAGGCTCATATATTTAGCATATATGTTTACGTGAAGGTTATATGTCCTGCCGTAAATCTCTGCACTGAGATGTTATGCCTGCAAACATTTTTTTACAACACTTCCTCATTGTAAGATTAGTTTATTAACTTCATTGCTTTGAGGTGGGTACTTTAAATAATAGTATCTATCAGAAATGATAATTAAGTTGACCCTTATCTGCTCTTGCAGTATGTATCTCTTGTGAGTACTTTTATCACCTTTTGAAGATATAATATAGTTTCTTACTTGGCAAGTGGATGAAAGTGGAATGGATAGAAACCAAAACGAGCAGCATGCATAGAACTCACATGCAGTCTAAAGCAAGCACTGTTAGCAAATTGCCTGCTGGTTTTAAAGAAAAAGGCAGCTTCATTCAATTAATGTTTTCATAAATCATTCTGTTCATTCAAGTTTTGATCGAAATTGTGCTCACTGTGAAATACGTATTCGGCATATTGTAACAGAAAAATACTCCAATTTACTAAACTATTTTCTTCTAATAACTGCTAACTAAACATGATCAGTCGCCTCCTGTATCCCTTCAGATTAACTGTACGGATTTAAGTGGGGACACTTCTTGCAGTGGGAAATGCTGAAAATGTCACTTTTTTCTATTTATGTTAGCAGTGACTTGCCCATAATTAGCAGGGCCTCCTTAAGGCCTATAGGTAGCTGAGGTCCTGGCTAGAGCTCAGTATGACGCTGCAGGCTCAGTGTCAGAGCGAGCAACTCCCGATTTCTGCAGCAAATCCCACATTAGTGCCCCGGTCTTTGGAGAGATTGATCCATTTCAGGAACTTTCCCAAAGAGAGAAAGGTGAGGAGGGTGACGAGAGGGAGCCTTTCCATTAACGGAATAGGCGATTGAACGTTAAACGTGTGCTGCTGTGCCTATCCTGTGGAAGCACAAAACTGTGGCTCCCAGACAGGCAGATGCAGGGCCCTTTCAGCATTTCACAAGGGAAGAAAGGTTCATCTTTTCAAAACAAGGCAGTTTTTTTTTTATAGATGAGCTTAGGTAACACCTCCGTGGAGTGTCCTTTTAAAGCCAGGCGGGCACTTTATCCTACACTTGTACCGCACGTGCGTTTGTGCTGGGACAGGCCAACAGGTCATGGAGACCTCGACAGGCTCGCGATTCTTACTAGCAGAGAGCGCCTCCCACTTCTCTCACTGGGCTTGAAGTCCATTCCTTAGTCTGCTCTCTTTCCGCCCCTTTATCTCCTTAGACACCAGCCCTCCAAGTCTCTCAGCTTGGGCCCCAGAGCGGATAGGGCCCGTGGTGCAGAGCCTGGCCCGACGGGGCAGAGCATCAGGACGTGAGGAAGGTTGGGTAGCAGCCCTCCGCCATCCAGCTCCATCGTTTCAGTAAACCTCAGAGGATCAGCTGGAGGAAGAGACACATGGGCCTCGCCAGACTCCTTGAGCTCCTAATTACAAAGAGTCACATAAAGTAGAATATGAGGAATTTCTGAAGTAGGATGAATGAAGAATTTAAAATCCCAAATAGAATGATGGCTGTTCCCCTGACAAGGACTCTTACCGTTGCTTAAATGGTTGTTCAGTCTTTGGTCCTGAATTTGGTGGTTTTAAGGGAGACTTTTTTTTTTTTTTTGACAGTAGAAATTTTCTTTTATGAAGCTTTGCATATGAAATCGAGCCAAAAATTGAAATAATAAAAAGATAAAATAAGTATTGCAGTAGATAATGGGGAAAAGGTCACTGTATTGGGTTGCACTGTGGTTCCTCCAAAGGTATGTCCAAGTCCTAACCCCTAGTACCATGTGGTCTTCGGAGGTGTAATTAAGTGAAGGATCTTAAGACTGACTGGGTGATCCATATATCCAGTGATAAGTCCTTATAAGAAGAGGGGAAAAACACAGGCAAGGGGGTGGGGGGCGGAAGGCTTATGAGAAAGTTAATGGAGACTTTTAACTGGGGTCATGGGATTGTGCAGTTCAGTAATCAATTTGAAACATTGAATGACCAGCGATTTTTCAGAGCTTTGGGGGCATATTAGCCACTTAACTATATAAAAACGATGTGTCCTTTTTAAATGTCTTTCAGTATTTGGAATTTGCCTTTAGGCATACATGTTTTTTGGTGGCACACTTTTCTATCTTCTGCATCCATTTCTCCTTCCTCTGTCTTTTTTTTTTTTTTAATTTTTTTTTTTAATGTTTTATTTTTTTCTAGGAGAGAGAGAGACAGCGTGAGCAGGGGGAGGGTCAGAGAGAGAGGGAGTCACAGACTGAAACAGGCTCCAGGCTCCGAGCTGGCAGTCAGCACAGAGCCCGACGTGGGGCTCGAACCCACGAACCGCGAGATCGTGACCTAAGCGAAAGTCGAACGCTTAACCAACTAAGCCACCCAGGCGCCCCTCTCCTTCCTCTGTCTTAAAATTGAGACCATAGGGAAAGAAGGTCCGGGAGGCTCTCTGAGTGTTATTCTTCTTCCTGGCTCGAGAAAAGAGACGTTTACCTTCTTAGTTTTCTCAGGCTTTTGAGAATTGAGGAGGAATAGCCCAGCCCCAAGGTCAGGCAAGAGTTGAGGCTTGCAATTCCCTTGAGCCGTGCTTGGATGCCGGTGGAATTGTCCGATCTTCTCTGATCCCCACGTCTGTACCTCTCATTGCTTTTACCGCCTCAGTGTCTGAGTCCATGTTTTTTTGGCCGAGGTTATCAGAGCCTTCCAGAAGAAAATGTTAATGGCCTACTGAGGTTATGCACCAGATTCTCTTCAGAAACCCAGAAGGAGGCACATATTGCGAGAGTAGTTTAATTGTGACCCCTCCCGAAACACATGGGTAGAAAGAGGTATTTAAATTAGAATCACTTTGTTATGCCGCACGTCACAATGGGTTTCAGGCTATCCTGCCCTTGAAGTTAATAACAAGGTTCTGTGAGGCATGTCGTCCTGATGCACAGATCAGATAATGTGGGGATTTGCTGATGCAAAACCATAGGCATCTCTTCATGAATAGAGGTGCCACTGGGCCCGTTGGCTTACCTTTTCTTTGGACAAAAAAACAAGATGTCGCCTTCGCACACTGGGACAGATTCCCAATCTAAGAAAACTGTTCTACTAAAGGAGGAAGAATCCCAGCTTCTTCATTGGCGCAAATGTGAACATACTTCAGAGTTTTGCGTTGAGTCACAAACGACAACTAATCGTCCTGTTGGTATTTTCCAGTGTCACACCAGGATTGATGATAAACTCCCATCTCTTGATGTAAAGTTTCTCAAATAAGTATATCCTTGTTTTTCTTGTTTAAGCAGATCTTACTAGGAAGGCATTTTCAAAAACCAAACCTTCCTTCCTTCTCTTCTTCAGTTTCTTCCTAAGACGACATACTTCAGTTTCTTCTTAGTGTAAGGTGGTCTGGGCAATACTCGGGGTCGCACTTTGTACGATGGAAAATCAATAGAGATACTATTTTGTAAACAGACGTCAGCAACCTTTGTTTTAATGATTATAGTGAATTTTGGTTTTTCTATTTTAATTCTGTTTTGGAATTTAGCATCGAAATAAAATGAAAAGAGGCTACAGTAATAACAATCACTATTTTGGAATATTTAGGAACCTGTTTTATTCACTGGAACAATGAGGAAAAATCTGGATCCCTTTAATGAGCATACAGATGAGGAGCTGTGGAGTGCCTTAGCAGAGGTAATTTATAAAAAGCTATTCTTTTAAACTTATTACCATCAGTATATATGTATATCTAGAACATTGCAGGTAATTAATGGGAACTTAACCGGTCTAACTGACTTTGTTAATCACCCAGGAGAACATTGATGACGTGAGTACACTTAAAATACATGTATTGATGATGATGAAAATCAAAAATAAAATATCTCATGTTTTCATTGTAACTTTCTTCCTAGAATGCAAAGCCACTAGATACATGATCTTACTTGTCTTCAGCAAAGCACAGGAAGTGCTGGAAGTTATATTTATGGGTTCAAGTTTGGTGACCAGGTAGCCTGCAACATGCATCTCACCTCTCTGTTCTTAGGGAGGGTCCACTAAATGGAGACGTAGTTTTCATTATTAACTGAAAGATAAATGACCTCATCCTAATAAAATGCTGTGACGTTTTATAACAAAGTGTTTACAAAGGTAAATAATACAACTAGACTGTGTAATAATTATTTTTGACAAACGTCATTTTAATGGTACTGAGTAAATGTAGGTAACAGGACCCTGGAACTTTTGCTAAGTTTTTATACTGACATATTCATTTCTAGAGGATTTTCTATCACTTGTGCAGTGTTTCCATTTGGACCACCTCTTTGAAATTCCTTGCTCTTGCATGGAAGGGCATGGAAGGCTTTTAGCTGTTAAGATGCTGTTGGTTTGTATATTTTAACACGAATCGTTCAGTGTATTTGCCCTCATTCTACAAATTGATTCCAAGCTCCTGGATGTCAGAAACCATATCAGACTTACAAACCTTCAAGAGACTTCTAATCCGTCATAGGACCTAATTCAGTCTTTTGCTTTTAAAAAGTCAGCTCTTAAGGGGCACCTGGATGGCTCCAGCATCCCATCCAACTGGACGTCAGTTCAGCGTCCAGCTCTTGACTTCGGCTCAGGTCATGATCTCACAGCCATGCGCTGGCATTGCAGAGTCTGCTTAGGATTCTCTCTCCCTGTCTCTGTTCCTTTCCTGCTCTCTCCCTCTCTCTCAAAAATAAACAAACCTTTAAAAAGTCCACACTTAATAAATAGGTACTAAATATTTGATCTCTGAGGAGCATGTGGCTTATTTATCTTTAAAAAAAAAAGTGCACAGATCCCAGTGACTGATCGCTCACATTGTTGTTTCCCTCCGTGCGCTTGTCATTTAGGGTCACCCTTCCAGGGAACAGTCTGAAATCTTCCAGTTTGCAGGTGAGCTTTGACTGTGAGCAAGCAGAGTTGGAGGCCCGACAATTTCCTGCCAGTAACTCTGGTTTCCTAAGGCCTGTCGGCGCTGAGTCTTTACACACCCACCTTGCTTTCCAGTAACCGAAAGGATTTTATTTGCCTAAATTGGGCCGAATACTTCACCTTCTCCTTCCTGCTTAAAAGCACTTAATCTCTCATTTCACTTAAGTTTGTGAGTCTTTTCTCCAGTGAAATTCTAGAAGAGAAGAGGTATGCAGAACAACAGTTAGCCATCAAATCTAAGGAAAATTAGGACAATCCACCGCTCTTGAACTCCTCTGATAAGTTTAGTGGTGTAATTGTGACACACCTTAATAAAACAGGAATTACTGGTAAATTATTTTTCTCTTTGTTTCAGAGCTTGAGTTCTCGCCTCACAGATTCTCAGATAGTAAAATGACTCTAGAAACACATTGTTCCCGAACCATGAAGAAATGTTAATTAGGAGACAAACCCTATAAAAACTTAGAACTTTGATCATCACTTGTATTTCATCTTATTTCTCCTGCCAAAATTGAAATAAAATTTAGTAGCCTGTTAGAATTCTAAAAGTGACATGAGGGAGGTGGTAATAGTAAGATCTACCTTTATTTACAACTACACGTGGAACTTCCTGTAAGTGGAAGTAAACATGACTGTTTAACAAAGGGAAGTGAGTGGTTTCTGTGTCTTCGTGTCTTGCTTCCGGAATTGACGTCATTGCTTCCATGCTCCATTGCTTCCATGCTGGCCTCTCAGAGCCAGAAGTCATCCCAGAGTTGTGTTTCTCTAGGAATTACTTCTTCTTGACAAGTGTATGTTTTTCAACAAAAGGTTTGGTAGATTTTCTTAAAGCTTGGATGTATCATTGTATTTTACAGTGTGATTCCAGCCGTTTTAAGCATATATAGCTTCTGGAACACGTACCCGATGAAGGCAGCAAAACATAAACCTTGCTTATTTTGGGGGGTAATGATAAGTGATTTTCTTTCCTCTTTAGCTTTTCGGAATTCTCCAGATTTTCTCTAGTGCACTCTATTGCCTTTATCATCTGGATCGTACTTCTGGCAGATGAAATGCTAGAGACCTTTTCACAGTAGTTGTCAGGGTTTCATGATCCTTCTCAGGGAGGTTGGGGTCATTCTCCTGTAGGTCAGGGACCTTAGACTCTCCAGGCCTTTACACGATGGAGTAAGAATCATCCCTAAAATTGTACTCACGATGTAGTGTACGTGCATTTACCTGGAGGGATGCCACACAGAGGATTTGGCGTACAAGTGTAGTGCCATTCAGATTCTTCTGGATTTATCCTATTCAGTCTCCCCACCATCTCCTTGGCTCGGTGCGTCCCCTTATGTCTGAACCTGAGGACCATAACCAGTCCTTCTCTTTAATAGCAGCTCCCTCAAAGGTGGACTGGACACCCTTGTCAGCTGGTCTGCAAGGGATCCCAAACTAGAAACTGGAACCCAAACTGAATTAAAAGGAAAAGATTTTTTTTTAAAGTCTTAGCTGTGTTTCCTCCTCTCTGGTGAGCTGGGGGTTCAGAAGGGAGGCATCATTGGCCATCTTGTCCAGGCTCTTTTTTCATCTATTGAAAAATAGCTATAAACCAAAGAAAGTTCATTAGAAATTAGTAGCAATTAGTGCACCTGCAAGCACCAGCAGTTCTTAAATACAAGTAACAACTGGAAATGAAGTAGTTTATTAGTCAGAGGCAAAAGATCATACCAGGTAAAACTCAGAAGCTCAGTGGTATGTTACTTCTTTAAAAAAAAAAACAAAAAACTTTAATCCTGGGATATGCAATTAAGAGCATGGTACATTGGGGCACCTGGGTGGCTCAGTTGGTTAAGCACCCAATGCTTGATTTCGGCTCACGTCATGATCTCACGGTTCATGGGTTTGAGCCTCATGTCAAGTTCCTCACTGACAGTGAGGAGCCTGCTTCGGATTCTGTCTCCCTCTCTCTCTGCCTCTCCTTTGCTTGCTCTCTCTCTCTCTCTCTCTCTCACTCAAATGAATAAACATTAACAATAATTAAAACAAGAGTATGGTACATCATGTCAGAACTGTGGAGAAATCGTCCAGTTATGTTCAACACTGATGGCATCTCTATTAGAATACGGGTACCTCCCATCATACAGGAAACCAAGGCCAAGAACTCTGAGCACCACCAGTCTATACGTGGGGATGTAATTCGGCTCGTGCTTTCCTGACACGTTGCATTTGCAGTTTCCCCTGGGCCCTGCATTTTGGTAAATGGGCTCTCCCTTCATTCAGTCTTGGCTTAGTTCTAACAAAAGCCCTTGCCCACCTGTTGAGGGCATTTCAATGTCTCTTCTCTTTCCGGCCTGCATCAGCCTTTCTTCTTTAAAAAATAAGAAAGTTCCACAAAATGTGGAGCTCATTGGACATCGATGTTAACCTTCTGTGAAGGTGCTGGCACCTGGTAGATTCAGTCCACATCGTATGGGATGATGGAAATGGGTATCTTATAAATTCAGTTTATTATTTTCAATTTTGCTTCAGTTAATTATTTTCCTAAGCTTAAAAATAATCTGAAGTACTCTATACTGAGATCATTTTGAATAGCAGTATTTGACCTGTTTTTTTTAAACGATAATTTTTAAATTAAATGCTATGTACATCTTAAGAGATTTTTTTAGTATTTATTTTTGAGAGAGAGAGAGAAACAGCATGAGTAAGGGAGAGGCAGAGAGAGAGGGAGACCCAGAATCCGAAGCAGGCTCTAAGCTCTGAGCTGTCAGCACAGAGCCCGACACAGGGCTTTAACTCACAGACAGTGAGATCATGACCTGAGCCAAAGTCAGATGCTTAACTGACAGAGCCACCCAGGCACCCCATACATTTTAAAGTACAACGTTATGATATCTTGAAGCTACATAGTTGTAAAAATTACATTTCTTTTACGGTGACATTTAATAAGAATGGTATTGCATAGATTATCTATATGGATTTATTTTCCAGTTTTTAAGGGAACAGTTGTTACAAAATGAGATACACTTGTGTATCTCATTCACATATCCAATAAATACCCATCAAGAGAGCTTTTTAGAAAGGCATTGTGGTAGATTCTAGGACCCTTGCAGCCATTAAAATTGAAACAGTACTCTCTTGGAGCTTAAAATCTTGTGGAGAAGGTGGAACATAAAGCCAGTGCATATGTAATCAAGCTTCTGTACTGATACAGTCAATGAGGAAAAATAACACAGAACATGAATGGAGGCAAACTGACCACATTATGGGTAGATGATATCTGTTGATTTCTTACTTTGTATCAAATACTGTTGGAAACTCTACACCTACTGACTCGTTTTATATTCCAACGTTAGGAGGTAGACACCTTTAGAATTATTTACTTACAAGTCAGGAAGTTAAGATCGAGAAAGTTCAGGAACTTGCCCAATGGCAGAGACAGACAGTACTCGTGCCCAGGCAGTCTGGCTTCAAGGTCCCAATTTTTTATTTAAAAATTTTCAGGGGCACCTGGGTGGCTCAGTCGGTTAAGCATCCGACTCTCCATTTGGGCTCAGGTCATGACCTCACAGCTCATGAGATCAAGCCCTGTGTCACTGACGTGCAGAGCCTGCTTGGGATTCTCTTTCTCAAAAATAAACAAACTCCCCCACTCGTTGCACACTCTCTCAAGAATAAATAACCTTTAAAATAAAATATAAAATTCTGAGTCACAAGGAAGTAGAAGTAATAGTAGCATGAACACACATGTACCCTTCACCTAGATTCACTGGTTAATATATTGCCGCATTTCCTTCCTCTCTGCTGTAGTCTCTATGGTGCTGAACTTCTGGAAAACAAGTTGCCAAAACTTTCAGTATAAGTTGCAATTCATCCTTAGATATATACCTTATAAGATTAAGGACATCTTCCTACATAATCATTATCTCACTCAAACAGAGTGGTAATATTTTACTATCGGATAGGTTTTCAGATTCCCCAGTTTTAACTCCACTTCCTGTGTTCTGCCTCTCTCTTTTTTTTCTCGGTTCTAATACTTATAACTTGAATGTGTGAAAGCACAACAGAGGGCCTTCATGTTTGTATTATTCTTATTATCAACCCTGATTAATAAATGAAGAAATGAGTGTTTCAGAAAAGAGTGCTTTCTGGAAAACATGTTTATTCTTCATCAGGCAGATATGGGCAACCCAAGGGAGGATCAAGAACCAGATTAGTGGTGAACTGTCATCTGAGTCAGGAGCAAGCATGAGGTTCTTTCTTCAGCCAGGCTTTCCACATATTACTAAAGTCAGCTCAGAAGGAAGAGCTGATAAAAAGCCTTGATCAGTTCCTTCACCTGGGGTGTAGATCGATGAATGGGTGCCATAAAAAGAATCACCCATGAGCCCCCCTTACTAGTAGTGGAAGAGGTTGACTAAGTGGACGTCTTCCACTTCATAATTTTCAGTGCAAGGACTGGCCCCTATCATCTACATCTTCCACTTTAGATTGTATATATATATATACATATATATATACACACCTTTCATGCTAATGCTGAGTACCATATTGAGTCCTAACTAAGATTGCCCATTTCTGGGGATTGGACTTCAATCAAAAGCCCAATAATTCCATTCACAGAAGTACTTCAGCATTTAGGATGTTGTTAAACATGTGTTTCGTCATTTGACGTTGCAGTCCTGTGTCCCTGCTTATTGGCCATCACTCTTTCATCCATTGGTCTCTTAATTTGAAGCGCATTTACTCTCCGTTCTTTAACTCCCCAGGGGAGACTGAGTTTGGTTTTGTTCTATAAAATTTCCCTAAACAAGTATTCACTGAGCTGAGCTGTACCGCTCTGTGTGGTATCAGATTATCTTTGGTGTTTAAAATTAAAAGTTTGTTTCTTTAAACTTACAATGTTTATGAAGATAGATTAATATAAGCACTATCTAAACTCAAAGTCCGGGGGAAATAAGATGTTGTGCCCTGTTTTTCAGGAGTTTTCATTCACTGCAAAACATTTATTAGATTGAAGTAAATGAATTTGACTGGTCTCACAGTATGAATTAAATCTGGGAAAGAACCATCCTCAGATAGGTTCCAGGTTTGCTAATATATGAGATGTGCTCTGCCATTGTTTGAATTTTTTTTTTAACTTTATTTATTTATTTATTTATTTATTTTAAATATTTTTATTTATTTCTAGGAGAGAGAGACAGCATGAGCAGGGGAGGGTCAGAGAGAGAGAGGGAGACACAGACTCTGAAATAAGCTCCAGGCTCTGAGCTGGCAGTCAGCACAGAGCCCGACGCGGGGCTCAAACCCACGAACCGCGAGATCATGACGTAAGCGAAAGTCAGACGCTTAACCGACTAAGCCACCCAGGCGCCCCGAATTTTTTTTTAACTTTAAAACCTTCCAAAATGATAAAAGTGCTGACAAGATTATACCTTTAGAGAACCTTCCTTCCTGCAATAATTAAAAAAAAATTTTTTTTTCTTCCCTTCTAACTCCTATAGAACTAATTCCTATACAAAATGTATTTTTGGGAAACTTGACTCAACCATAACAATCCTTCTAACTTTCTTAAGTGTTTAGACTACATTGAGGGAAATAGCTTCATTTTTTGAGGGATTTCCTTAATTAATCCCAAGGGAGAGGTTCTTTGTGGACATCATGTGGCAGGGATGGGGGACCCTGAGGTGATTTCACCAACTTTACTGAGGTATAATTTACATACCAGAAAATTCCCCCATTCTAAGTGTGATTCAGTGACTTTGGTAGATTTGTAGTTAATCATCGTAGCAATCCAGTTGTAGAACATTTCCGTCACCACCCCAGAATTCCCTCGTCTGCTTACAGTTAACCCCCCGCCCCCGGCAACCACCGTTTTTGCTTTTTGTCTCTATAAATTCCTACTGTTACCTTTTATCTAAAAGTTATGAAGAAACATTTTTAATTATTCCATATTTTATCTTGAGAATAGCATTATTTAACATAGTATATATTTCTCAATGCATGAACAGACGATACCTGCTGATGGCAACAGAGAAGAGTCTTGACTCCCATTAAGTTTGTGTTCCTGGGGCATCAGGGTGGCTCAGTTGGTTGGGTGTCCAACTCTTGGTTTCAGCTCAGGTCATGATCTCACAGTTTGTGAGTTTGAGCCCCGCCTCGGGCTCTGTGCTGACAGCAGGGAGCCTGCTTGGGATTCTGGCTCTCTCCCCTTCTCTCTGTCCCTACCCTACTTGTGTGCTCGCTCTCTCGCTCAAAATAAATAAACTTAACAATTTTTTTTACAAAAAAAAAAGAGCAAAAAAAAAAAAAAAGCATGTGCTCCTAAGTCAGAGAATCGTTCTGGCCTGAGTCAATGCGACCATCTTTCTCAGTAGACAGTAATTAGAAGTAACTCAGCCATTCGCGTGACTGGACACGTAAGACACATAAGAAGAACGAGAACTTCAGAGCCCTTGTGTCTAGCGGGCTTGTCTGCATCAGTACTACTTTGTTTAGGAAGATGTCTTTCTTTCTGCGTCCACAGGTACAGCTTAAAGAATGCATTGAAGATCTTCCTGGCAAATTGGACACCCAATTAGCAGAATCAGGATCAAACTTCAGTGTCGGACAGAGGCAGTTGGTGTGCCTCGCGAGAGCCATCCTCAGGAAAAACCGAATATTGATCATTGACGAAGCGACAGCAAATGTGGATCTGAGGTAGGGAACTGAGGCCCATGAACCTTGGAATCCAAATTTTAAATGTGGTAAATGGGAAACATTGAATGACGCTGAGAAATGTCTCTAGGGACTCACTCTGTCCAAAGAGATCTTTGGTAATGTTACTTTTTAGAAAACAGGAAGAAACCAAAAGAAGTTATAAGGTGATAATGATATTATTAGGCATCCTAAGAAGCTAGATCCGTCAAATCAACTCCTGATAGTTTCAAGCAATTGGAGGAAAGCATATTAAACAATGTTATATGCAAAACGGAATATTTCCGAATAGATTTTTTTAATATTCCGTTTTTCAAGAATGATATCATGTTTTTGATTTTTAAAAGCATTATTAAAATGTCATATGATTGTTTTAAGGCGTATGTCTGTTTCTCCTGTCTTTACTAAACTAAATCCAATTTTTTTGCTTCCAGAACTGATGAGTTAATACAAAAAAAAATCCGTGAGAAATTTGCCCAGTGCACTGTGCTGACCATTGCACATAGGTTGAACACCATTATTGATAGTGACAAGATAATGGTAAGACCCTCACCTATGGCTTTCCAGTTTTTTTCCATTTATGTTCAGGATTTCAACTTAACCTTCCTTATACAACCTGATAGAAACCTCTAATAAGTTCATTTTCTGTTAATTTTTCCTCTCATTCCTTATAGTGACGCAGGTACTTAACTATACCTTCAGAATGTGCTATTACATAATATAATTATTTCATATTTTCATATTAAAAGTTTATTTGAATTGTCCTTTTCCTATGAGATGGCAACCATGAAAATCTTTCAAATCCAAGATCTGGCCTCTTCCTTCAAAGGGGTAAAATAGTCCATCTCACTGTGTCATAGTTGTTTCAGTATTTTGGATTCTCTTAATCAAAAAATTACCCTTTCATTTAGGGTGCCAGAAGGTTATAGAGTAAATTGCAGAATTTCTTGGCTGCTGGGGTGTTCACAAGATATGCTGACAGAGGGGAGTCTATGAGGGGGAGAAGCCCCAGTCAGAAACACAAAGTATTTCAACAGAAAGGATTTAATGTAGGAGATTTAACATAGGAATTGGAAGGCTGGAAAACACAAAGGGAAACACTGGGGTAATAATTTTAGGAAGCAGGTACTGAGCTCCAAGACAGATTTCCAAACCTAAGAACTCAGAGATAGTCCCTAAAGACTCATGCTTAGATCTCTAAGGAGAGCCACTGCCCAGCCTCTGGTCACATTGATGAGGGACTATGATGAGGTCGGTTCTCTATGTGTGTTCTAATGGAAGACAGGGGCTGGTGCCAGGTCCCAGGCCCCAGGCGATGTTGCAGGAGCTGCAAAGGCCATGGTGGCCATTTGCTCTGTGTTCCACCTTCAGTCCCCCCACCCCCACCTCTAGTTGGTGGAACCCAACAGAGCACCAGTTGGCCAAAGTATCTTTGGAATGTGGTTTGCAGAAAGCCAGCCCCAGCATGTGAGGTGAGACTGTAGGAAGAACGATGGATCTGGGGCTGAGAGACTAGATGACCAGGCAGCAGATCTCTTACCAGCACAGCCAGGGACTGCACACAAGGCAGGCTTCAAGCTTTGGTCTCTGGAAATCTGTCTAGTATCTTCCAGGTTTGAGTGGCATTTCTTTCTTAGTAATTCAGTCTTTCCTTCCTTTTTTCTCCCTCCCTTTTCTCTCACCCCATCCTCCTCTCTTTTTCCTTTTCCCTCTGTTCCTTGCCCAATTTCTATTATCTTAGGATGTGGCTTTATATGGTGATAAGGAAGCCATCCCTCACAGGAAAACCCTTTGGCTACAAATAAGCCCAAGGAATGCAAGTATTATTTTCAGGCTCACTCCTAATCTGGCAAAAGGCTGATTTTCATCTGCCTTGTGGATGCTGACCGTTGTTACCAGACACCACGGTATCCAGTGATGCTCTGACTACTGATGAGGAAGTAAATAAAGAAGGGCTACACAGTGCGTGAGAGGCAACAGATAGGGTTAACCATGTTTTCGATGGTCTGCCCTAAGCAGGTTAATAATCAGTAATACTAAGCTTCCTTATATCCAGTGAAAACAGAGCTGTCCCTTTTGACTCTTTGGGCAGTTTCTGGAATATTCCCTCCCACCCTGCTTCACATGCATTGTCAGACGGGATCATGAGTGGGGGCAGTGGGAAGATCCCAGACTCTCCACAGTGAAGCAGTGCCTTCAACCTCGGTGCTCCCCAGGCCCGGACATGGCCAGGAATGGGCTCTGACGAGGCTGACGGTAGGAGCTGGGTATCCCTGCCAGAGGGATGCTGGAGGCGTCAGGCAGCATGGCTCGTGTGGACTAGGCAACACTGTAGGAAGCAAGCCAGTCCAGCAGACTTTTGTGAGCTACCGTGTGACATTCCATGATGGCAGGACAGTGACGCTTAGATTCCAGAAATGTTGTGTGGCATCGAGTAGCCTCAGTCCTTCATTTTGCGTTCTTGAATGGTAACTGGAAAAATAACCTTTCCTTTCTGTTTACTACCTGTCACTTTGTTCTCGTCTCTCAGCTTTGTATTTCACAGTGTCCCCAGAAGCATCCTCCTTCCGCAGTAAGTGAATGATGCTGGAAGCTTCCCTGTTTGGAGCGCTTTGCTAGGCGTTGGGTGTGGCGGCGGAAAGCTGGCTTGATCTCTAGCTCCGGGGGAGGGGGGCACCTTCAAATCAAACCATTGCTCCTAAATGTAGATTTATGTCAAGGTTTTGGTATTACAACATTTTGGTGGTAGTAGCTTCTTTTTATCATCTCATTCTTAGAAATACTGTCACCTTGGAGTGTGGTATCGTTTAGGGAAACAGCAGAGGACAGGATTTGGCAGACTTGTCAGCTGGTCATTCCTAAATCTTTTTTTTTTTTTTTTTTTTTGGTCATTCCTAAACCTTACCCATCAGCATTTGACCCACAGATGTGAGCTTGTGTATCCCCTTACCCAGTCCTTTTCATTGCCGTTAATGAAGTATGACTGTGTGTTCAATGCTTCACTTATGACTATCTCGATAAATTTCAGGAAGCTCAGATTTTTCTCTCTTGGCCAGGGTCTCTGTCCAAATTCTTAATGTGGTTTTGCAAAGCAGTTTCCAGTCCCTCCCGCGTCCTTTCTAACCTGGCCCCACTGTGCTCTCTCCTTAAAGAGAGAGTTAAAATCGTGTATTAAAACTGTCAGTTGTCTTTTGGTTCGACTGGATGTTGGTGGCTTAGACTAAGGTGCCAGCAGTGGAAATGGTGAGATGGTTGGATTCAGGGCAGATAAACGACAGTGTGATGGGCTGAACCTGGGGTGTGAGGGAAGGGGCCAGAGATCTGGAGGAGGTGGGGAGACTGAGGGAGAAGTCAGGTGCAGACAGGAAGTGCAGGGTTCCCTTTAGATTCTGTGACCTGTGCTGGGAAGGACGTTATTTTCTGTGGTGGCCTCTGCATGTTCCCACGGGGCTGCAGCTCTGGTGATGGGGGACCTTCAGTCCAGGGCCCCCTGGCCGAGAGCTCATCGGGGACATCATGGGCAGGTGAACTTGGCCACCTGCTTACATCTCGGTTCAGAGCTGGATTTGGTTTGATGACTCCTCTGACGGAATGGCGAGATCAGACCTCGGGATCCAAGCTTCGTCATCAGGGAATTGTCCTTTGTGCTCCGTCTACTCCAGGGGGAGACCTTCTGTTTTATTCTAGAGCATCTGATTACCAGTTGGCTTTTAGTCTAGCAAAACACCAGAAATAATGTTCCTTCTTGAACTGTTGATTTTTGGAGCAATCTTTTTTTTTTCCTTGCTGGCTTTAGAAATACCCATTTCCTGGGGCGCCTGGGTGGCTTAGTCGGTTGAGTGTCCGACTTTCGCTTAGGTCATGATCTCGCGGTTCGTGGGTTCGGGCCCCGCGTCGGGCTCTGTGCTGACTGCCAGCTCAGAGCCTGGAGCCTGTTTCAGTCTGTGACTCCCTCTCTCTCTGGCCCTCCCCTGCTCGCGCTGTCTCTCTCTCTCTCTCTCTCCTAGCAATAAATTAAAAAGAAAAAAAGAAATACCCATTTCCTTTCCAAAAAACAAGTGATCGTCTGTTCTGTTACTCTGAAAGCTTTAGGGACGTAAAGAAGAGTCAGTCAGCGGCAAGGCCTACCGCTCCAGAGGGTGGTGGCCGGTGCCCGTGGGGAGGGGCTGGGGAAGTGACGGATGCTAATAAAGGGCATAACCACAGCCTCGTCGTCGTAAAGTCGTGTAATTGCACGCACGCACGGTGTCATAATTACATTTTGTTGCACTGGTGAATACTTCTGCAGAAAGACGTATGGATATGGTTTTGTTTACTGTAAGTAAATCAAACAAAAGGCTTGTTGGGAAACAACTGTGACCTAATTAATAGCTTTGTTTATGTGTCGGCTCTCCAAAGGGATTTACCCAGTTTTGGTTCATTAAGCACCATTAATGTGTTAGGCTTAGAATTCTATTTTACAAAGATGTTCTCTCAATTTTAACTTTATTAAACATGATGTAGTCATAATGACAGCTAATTTAATCTTCCTCGTGTGCTCCGTTGCCACAAAACAGTGGAGCAAGACAGACAAATTAGAAATCCTCTCTCTCCTAAGACTCACCACTATCTTGGCGCTAAAGCCAGCTGTTTTCCTGTAGTCTCAGGATTAGCCGGTTACCTGTGACCTGCCGTCGCTTCAGCTAGTGGCACAGCCATTTTCTCTTGTCTCCATGTCCCCTTGGCCCTCCCAGCACCCCCGATTGTCCCCGGCGACGGCCGCGCAGGAAACACAGGCACACATGCAGCCGCTCTAACGTCACCACCGCCTGCTCTCAGCCTGGTCACTCTCAGGACTTTGGGGTCCAGGGAAGGAGAGCGGGGGGACCGAGAGACCCAGTCTCCACCTCTTCCGCTTACGGGCCATCTTACACTTCCCTAATCTTTACCTTTCTTCCTAAACTCAAGCTCCTTTTCAGGAGAGTTTTTCCCAGAGAAATCGAACCCAGCCACTGCTGTAACATACTCCCCGGGAAAAGCACAAAAACGCCTCACAGCTACCTGGAGTTTTATTCAAATTCGGTTTTTCACCGTCATGGAACTTTGACTAAGCCTCCATCTCAGAACATCTCAGAAGAGGAATGCTCCTTAAAAAATACACCAGGAGATTTCTACTCCTGTTTTCAGAGGGGAAGATAACTAACATGAAGGTTGAAAACAGTCTGGGAGAAGAGATACTTCAAGAGAAGGAGGTGTGTGGAATTTGGGGGGACAGTAGCAGGAATTTGGGGGAACAGCAATGGCGGAAACGGTGGCCTGGCCTTCATCTTCCCCAGGTGACAGCGATTGACCATTTCAAGACCTACGAAAAGATTTCAAGGACCACTTCTCTGTGATCTTATTACAGAGAAAATCACAGGCATCCACCTTACCGGTGACAGACCCAGCCCAACTTCCAAGCTTTGAGGACTGTCCCTTGTGCCCCTGTGTCACCGGCCACCTAAAGCAGATGTCTGGAACTCAGCTCTTCCCACTTGGCTTGCTGTTAATTGGGCGTCCCTCCCTGGCTTGTTGCCACATTGAAAACATCTGGGCCTCTCCTTCTTGTGGTCAGGTTCCTCTTTCACCCCGCCCTGCACACCCCTCCACAGCCGCCTCTCCCTGCGGCCACCCCACCGTCACCGATACACAGCATCCTGCTGTTTAAAATGGATTAGATTCTTTTGCAACGGGTCCATTTAATTTTTACATCTAGGACAGCTCCCTGCCGTATCTGCAGATACACAGGCCTGATAAGCACATCTTCATGGAGTTTGTGTAACTGACTGACGCATTCAATATAATGGATTTTTCCTTAACCAGCTAGAGAGCGGGACTGATTGGAGGCCTGCGTTCCTGGAGAGAGCCCGGCCCCCAGAGCTTGCTCTCCCACCGGTTTGAATGTGTGGTTCTCGTTTGTAGTTTAACTTGGGTCATGGGGGCACCGTGGGAGATCACAGGAGACTTTTCCTACGGATACGGAGAGTGTTAAAGATAAAAACTCAAAATGATACCTGTTTTTCTGTACATAAGGAGAATTTGGAGGGGCGCCTGGGTGGCTCAGTCGGTGAAGCGTCCGACTCTGGATTTCGGCTTAGGTCATGATCTCAGGGTTCGCGAGGTCTCCTGAGATGGAGCCCCACGTCAGGCTCCGTGCTCACAGTGTGGAGCCGGCTTGGGATTCCCTGTCTCCCTCTCTCCCTGCCCCCCCCACGTGAGCACGTGGGTAGTCTCGCTCTCTCAAAATAAATTAACACTAATAAAAATTGGAGTTGCTTTATGTGCAGTCATAAAAGACCTGGAATCTTTGCTGAAACCAGTCAGTGTAAAGGCGAAGTGTGTTCGGTTCTGTTCCGGAACTCTCCGTCTGCACCCCAGCGGCTCTGTAGCGCCTGGCCTGAGTCATGGCGGCTCCTCACCCTTGTTTCCGCCAGTGCCCCCTCCTCTCTGAACTGCCCCTTCGCTCCCCTCTTTTCTGATGTACGACATATGTGAGTTTCAAGCCTCCGTCCTCCAGCCTGGTCGGCCAGTCCCTCATGTGCCGCTCCCTCCTGCCCACCCGCCAGCCTGATGTATGCGGCCCTCTGTCATCCCCGGATCCCACCCCCCGAGGGGATTCCCAGAGCGCTGTCTAGACTCACTCCCCACCTGATCCCACCCTGTGGTCCCGTCAGACTACACGGTTGGGCAGCCACCCTGTCATGCCTCGAATTTAGTTTCCTTTGTACGTAACTTTGAGCCAGTAGGGTTGCACATCTACTACTCATCTCGGGCAGAGCCACGGCCCGGAGGTGCCACAGAGGACAAGGGAAACTGTACTCCTGCCCGTGAGGAGTCGACAGGCTCACCTCCAGGCCCCCTGTGCTCTTTCTTTTTCTTGCATTATGGTCACTTGCAGTCTTTCTTCTCTCTCTCTCTCAGTATAGGCTCCCAGAAGTCAGGGGCCGTGACTTAAATCTCTTGTGCCTCTTCCCCAGCAGCCACCGGAATGACGCGAATGCCGTTGAGTATGCAATGTTTGCTGAACAAATTCGGGAATTAATGAAAGTTTACCTATTTTCCTCAAATGTGTTTTTGCCACGTATTGCTTGCTCTTTATTAATCCTGAAAGATTAATAAAATTGGCTTTCTTTTTCTGTGAGTATCTACCAGGCACACAGTAAATAATTTGAGCCCTGAGTATAATAAAAATGCAGTGGAGAATGTTTACTTTTGGAGGCATATTTTCTTAAGTTATACAAAGTTAATGTAAGATATTATCCATATGGAAAGGTATCTTAGAAAATTGAAGTTAGAGGCGCCTGGGTGGCTCAGTTGGTTAAGCATCTGATTTCGGTCAGGTCGTAATCTCAGAGCTCGTGAGTTCCCACCCCGCATTGGGCTCTGTGCGGATAGCTCAGAGCCTGGAGCCTGCTTCGAATTCTGTGTCTCTCTCTCTCTATATCCATCCCTTCCATATTCACGCTCTGTGTGTGTGTCTCTCTCTTTCTCTTAAATAAATAAACACTAAAAAAAAAAAAAAAGGAAAATTGAAGTTAAAATTCTCATCTCCCTTATTTTGTATCTGCTAATAATAAATAATCTAAATGCCTTTCTCTGGGAACTCACACGGAAAGAATAGGGGTTCAGACCTGGGTTTGAATCCCGCTTCCACCATCTACTGATTCCGTAGCCTCAACCAGGTTGCCTAACATGTCTGCACCTCAAGCTTCATCTCCAGCTGTGAGTTTCTGGGCAGAATGTGTCTCGCTCATCTTTGAGTTTCCTGTACCTAAAACAGTGCTTTGATATTAGGTGTCACTATTTCCTGAATGGATAGAGGGGAGAATGGAGGGTAAGAAGGAAGAAATGATAAATAGGTGGGTAGATGGACGATGGATGGAAGGAAGGACATTACATTATGTACCCTGTCTCCCTTGAGAATTAGCAGCAATGTCTACAAAGCATGTAATAGAATGAGTGTTCAGTCCACAGCTTTTTTTCCTTTCCAAATTCAAAAGACCACTATTTTAATTATGAGGTGATTTTTAAAAATATTATCTTAAGGTAGTCAGTCTTTGTTCCATTGCATTTATATTTAATACTCCTGGTATTAGACCTCAAAGTATTTTGACCAGAATAATCTTTTGGTCATTTATATTGTTAACCCTATGGCTTTTTGAGAGCATTGATTTTTTTTTTTTTTTTCCTGGCTCTGCCTTTTCATATACTGGTCAATTCTGAGAACTCATCCAGTGACATTTGCGTGTTTTTAGACAATATGAAAGAAAATGGGAAAATGTGCTATTCGTTCAGATTTGAATAAAGGAGGAAGGTAGCAAGGACAAAATATCAGTAAATACTTTCATTCTATTGAAAATGACATGAGGTCTTTATAGTTGGAGAACTCCTTTTCCACCAGCTCTGGTGATTTTTAGAAGTTGTTGCTTTTGCAGAATAGCAAGTTCTTCATTGTATGAAGTAATTTGATTCACTTATTTACTTAGTCTTCAGCATGAGAGAAACCTGTATTTTACAATTGCTTTTTTTCTTCTTCAGCATCAGGAGGAGTGGCTATGCTCCGTAATGCTATGCTTAAGTAAAATTACACATTTGGGGCATCTAAATTGGATGCCAAATTATAGGACATTTTAATTATTATGTGGATGTGACAGATTCAATTATTCTTGGACTCTTTTGAGAAAGCTGCCCTTAGCAGTGATTCATGGTAGTAAACAAAAGATTAACAGGAAAATGCCCGTTATGAGACTTAATAAATGTTTCCGATTAAATACCACGGGACAGAATTAACTGCAATACCTAGATGTGGACAAAGAGCTTGTGTCCGGCTTAAGAGTTCCAGAATATTCCCTGAAGATACATCTACTCTAAATACAGCCTAAATGAAGACCTAAGTACCACTTAACATCAGAACTGGTTTCCTAGGTACATCATCTGGGCCAATTGTTTCAGACTCTTTTCTTCCCTCCCAAACCATTAACCAGAGCTACTAATAAGTAGAAATGCAGAGTTAAGAGCCCCTTCCTCTCCCTTTCAATTTCCAATTAGTGGACATATTAATGAGCAATAAAATGGCTTGAAAAGCAGGCAGCTGAAGAAAGAGAGGGAAGGAAGCAGGAAAGATAATTGTGAAAACAGATACTCAGATCCTCCACAATTGAGATTGGGCCGCCCCCGTGCGCTGTGCGGACCACGATCACTGGAATTTGGAGCTCAATTTCTTAATTACTTCTTTAGTCTTATCCAGAGAGAAAATTGGATTTCTAGAGATTTCTTCTGTGCAGAGCAATTATGCTAAAGCTGCTTAGGGAGCAGCTCTTTTAGCCAGCCTTTCACTCCCAGAATAATCAGCTCCAACCAAAGCCAGCCTCGGGACGCACCTCAATCTCGCCAACAGGGATATTTTGTCCCCTCTCACCAGCTGACATATTCCAGGACCCTCCAGAAATTCCAGAAGCATTTACTCCTTTTCCAAGTATTGCTCAGATTCTGTCAGACTGGCTTGGCAGTTAATTTGCTCTCAGGTCACTGCCATCTGGTCTGTATGACATCACCCTACGTTTCAGAAAAATCGAGTTTGATTTTCTTAAAGCAAGAAATTTCCCAACTCTGAATGTATGTATAAATAGCCCTCCAAGCTGAGAGTCTGAGAGCTAAAAGCACTAATAACAACCCAAAATGCCTTTGGCAGAATATAAAACGCCACAGGACTGCTGAGTGCCCATAATCATAGTCTAAAACTTTCATTTTCTCCCTTTCCTATAACATTATAATAATAAAAGGTCGGGCTAGGCCTTTGTCTGCCTAGTAAAACAGGGTAATCAAGCCATTTAAACACCAGGCAGGCCTACCACCCAAATGGCTTCTCGCTATTCTCCTTCTCCGGCCCCTTTCCGAAATATTGTCTGGGTTATAATATGTTACTGCAAAACATTGTGTGCTAATGGGTTTCTTTCTGCTGATTAACAGGTTTTGGATTCAGGAAGACTCAAAGAATATGATGAACCGTATGTTTTGCTGCAGAACGAAGAGAGCCTGTTTTACAAGATGGTGCAGCAGCTGGGCAAGGCCGAGGCCGCTGCCCTCATCGAGACGGCGCAACAGGTAAGCGGGCCGCGAGGGGCGGTAATTACAGCCCCGCTCAGCCCTTCACGCCTCGCGATCTGGCACGAGGGGTGCTCTAACAAGCACCCTGTGCCCTTTCCAATTATAAGCCTTCGGAGACGGCGCTTCATGACTGGGTCTTAACCACACGTCCCAGGTTGAAGTCAGGTCTGCAGGGAAACAGCAGAATT
>NW_027532599.1:146237-170167 GCF_008692635.1 Crocuta crocuta
CCGGGGGGGGGGAGAGAGCGTGCAGATTCTAGAGAGGTTTCACATGTTGAACTGCGTGCTTTCCGAGGCTCGTGTGGCACAGAACTTTCACATTTTGCAGGCCCCGTTACATTTCGTTCTGATTGGTGCGCACATTTGAGTTGCAAGTACGGTCAAGGCACATCCAGGCAATTTTGAAAGTTTGAGAAAAAAGAATGGGGGATGTTGTCCGTTGGATGTAGAAAGATCTAGCAGGGAAATGCGTAGGTGGCTTTTCTGTTTTATAATTTGCAGAGAAAACCACAGGATACTGACACTTCTTGCCCAGGTGTCTCCCTAATTCGTGGTGGTTTAGAATAAGGCCTCATCACCCCCTTGTGCTTCCTCTGCCTTCCAGATGATGAAATGGTCATTGGGATCATCAAGAATCTGTGTTACCTTGGGGCGCCTGGCTCCCGCTCTGTCTCTCTCTTAAAAATAAGCAAACATTAATATTAAAGAGAAAAGAGCATCTGTGCTACCTTAATGCTAGAGTCTGAGTGACGGATGGAGATTTACAAAGCATTTTCACAGAGATGATGTGTGCGAAAGTTCTAAGCACTGGACATGGTGCTCCGTGAATAACATTCAGATTATCTGGTATCTTTCCAGTAATAGTAATGTAGTTTCTCATTCTGCACCTGTGGTATGAAAACCGTGGCCTGGCTTAAGGGACTTAGCCAATGTCCTGCAGCCACCTGTAACTGAGACAAGGTGGGAGTTGGCCTGATGGAAGGAAGCAAGGAAAGTCAGAGGTTCTTGCCCCTTGAGGTGTGTGGTTGGGATGGAAAGGGACCGGTAGTCTTCTTGAAGCTCTCCATCAGAAGTGTTTATCCCTGGGCATTATAACTATAGGTGCATTTTTCTTTTCATCCTTTTCTGCATTTCCCCGATTTTCACTGCAAGAAAAAAAATTACTCATATCTTAAGTACCTATTAAAGACAATAGTAGAAAATCCGTCCCAGTATCTAACAGCCTGTGCATGGGAGAGATTTATCCGAAGCACAGCTTAAATTCTCTTCTCTCCCTGTTTCATCTCATCCCTCCAACTCAGGAATAAAGAGCTGTAACTGCCAGTGTTTGTAGAGCATTCCTTTAAATCCTGCTTCCTCCTCCGAAACCGTTCGGTGAATGTGTGTGCGCGCACAGCATCGTGCTGGGGACTAACAGTCGTGTCAGGTGTGTCCCTTAGATGTCCCCAGTGTAAACCCGAGAGTGAGAAGAGCAGAGATGCTCTGTTTCTGTGCTGAGCAATTTGGAGGCGCGGGATGACGCTTGCCACGCACCGTGCTGGCGTGTCGGTGCTCTTGTCTCGGTGCCCGTGTAAGAGGCTGGGAATTTGAGTGGCGCCTGGGTGGCTCCGTCGGTTAAGCGTCCGACATTGGCTCAGGTCATGACCTCACGGTTTGTGGGTTCGAGCCCTGCGTCGGACTCTGTGACAGCTCAGAGCCCGGAGCCTGCTTCGGATTCGGTGTCTCCCTCTCTCTGCCCCTGCCCCCCTCGCACTTTCAAAAATAAACAAACATTAAAAAAAAAAAAAAAAAAGGTTGAGACTTTGAGAGGGGAAGGATAATTGGCTGGATAACTGGCAGAATCAGAGTTTAAACCCAGGGTCAGGGATGAGGAGATCCGAATTCTGAACTTTCCAGAAGTACTTCGATTGTATATGGATGTAGAGAAGCCACTGTACTGCTTTCAGGGCTGAAATTCAGAAACTTTCACCTATGAGACATCTCCCAGGCAGCCAGTCACTGGGGATCCCCTGTATAATCTGCTCATAAAACAGCCAGGAATCTCACAAACCCCTTTGTTCTTTGACCTCCGGCATTTCCCATCAAACAGATGTGTCCCCACCTACGTGTCAAAGCCTCCGGTTTAAAAATGTGTTATCATTGTATATCATCAAGGCATTGCGTAATGAGAAATAAATCACAGATGGGTCCAGATAACAGAAGATGGTGTAATTCAACACCCTCATTTTGCAAATAGGAAGCTAAGGCCCCTTAGAAGTAAGGTGGTCCTGTATACAGATAACTTACGTTAGCTCTCATTTGCAGCAGACACAGAATTAGAAATCTGTTCTTTTAACAGATGTTTTAATACAAGTGTAACATACGTACAGAAATGCTCATAGGTCACAATTAGAAATCTGTTATTCCTGGTCCTGAAATCTTGCAGCTAATGTAAGAATATTAACGGTGCTACATTTGTATAGCCCTTTACCATTTATCTTACGTGGGTCTCATGTGTATGAGTTCACTCAGTCCTCATGGTGGTTCTTCCCCACTTCATGGACGAAGAGACTGGATCGAGGATTCACCTAAAGTCACAGAGCTGATAAGGGGAACCTGCGTGGCTCAGTCGGCTAAGCGGCTGACTTCAGAGCTAAGTGGCTCAGGTCACGATCTCACGGTCCGTGAGTTCGAGCCCCACATCGAGCTCTGTGCTGACAGCTCAGAGCCTGGAGCCTGCTTCGGGTTCTGTAACTCCATCTCTCTCTCTGCCCTTTCCCCACTCATTCTTAGTCTCTCTTTGTCTCAAAAATAAATAAAAACACTAAAAAAAAAAAAGATCACAGAGCTGATCAGTGGAGAGCAGAGGGCTGACTGCCATGTGGGGCTGAGAGCTGTTCTGGTCCACGTGTCCAGTTTCAAAACGCTGCTCCTTTTCTCACGTGGTATCCAACGTGGGGCCAGGTTCACATAATGGCGGAACCTCCCTCTGGGATTTCAGAGGCTCAGGTCACTTCTCTGGAAAGACATAAGGAGATACGTACCCCACTTCTCACCCCAGTTGATATCTTCGTTAGTTCTGCATACTCTTGGACGTCTTAGAGCAGGCTGTCGGATTGTCAGCTTTTTAAATGTGCAGCCATTGATACCTGCATCACTGAGAATGAGGACAGTAGGAAAAATGCGGACCATAGGAAGATTCCTGTAAGTTAACAAGTTTTCAACTCCCCCCCCCCCCCCCAAGATTGGAATTTGTTTCTTTGAGAGAAAATGCAGCGTCTAGGAAAAGGTACTTCCACCTCAACCTTGTCTTGACCACGCACATAGTTGTTTCTCTTCAAATGTTGATGTAGGCAAGCGTCTTCACTGTCACTGACCCTGAGAGATGATCCATGGAGTAGTAGAGAAAGTACTTTTTAGGTAGATAAAGCAGGGAGGTGCATTAGTTTTCGAGGGGCCACCCCATCAAAGTATACAGAGTAGATGTCTTAAAACCACAGAAATTTGTTCCTCACGGTTCTGGAAGCTGGAGTTTTGAAATCAAGGTATCAGTAGGGTTGGTTTCCTCTGAAATCTCTCTCCTTGGCTTGTTGATGCCCGTCTTCTTTCTTTGTCTTAGCGTGGTCTGCCCTATGTGTGTGCCTGAGTCCTAGACTCCTCTTCCGAGGGCACCGGTCAGATTAGATCGGGACCCGCCTGTGTGATCTCATTGTAACTTATCTGACCCCATCTCCACATGCAGTCACATTCTGAGATACTGAGGACTTAGGACTTGAGCATACACATTTCGAGGGCACACAGTTCGGCCCATAACCAAGGCGAATGCTTGCCCATTCATTCTCCTCCATGATGAAGCAGACCTAATTGAGGTTTTTTGGAGTTCCTTGGTCCCCAGTGTGTAACAGGTACCATTTTATCTATTGGTGAAATCACTAGATATCACCCCAAAGTTAGGAAATCCTGATACCCTGTGCTCTAGGAGCCTGGATCGGTGCAGCTGGGAGAAGCGCTCAGCAGCCCCGTGGCCCCGTATGCCTCCCGAAGTGCCCGAGCCACCGGGTCCTTCTAGCACGGCCTGGCTACGGGGACCAGGTGAGCCGCTGGACGCTTTCCTGCTTTGAAGAATGCAGAGCATTTTACAAATCTAAGAGTTTTCCCTCTCAATGATCAAAGGGGGATTGGTTTTTTAAAAGCTGTAGATGGAACCCTTTCCTCCCTGTTATAACAAAAGAAGTATCCAAAGTTTTTATAGGTAGCTTGAGAGACTCTAAATGACTGAAATTTGTTTTTAATAGTGAGTTTTTTTTAACAGATAATGTAAGCTAATGCTACGAAATTCAAAAAGTTCACAGTTTTTTAAAATAATTGTGTTAGTTTATAAACAAAAGTAAGTCACCCACCCGCTCCTCAGGACGGAGCCCTGACAGCTGCATTGACCATTCTGCTGATACAGCCCATTTGTCAACACGAGCTTGTGCATATATACCCTTGCTGTTTTATGAGCACAAATGACAGCTGTTTCCTTTTTCAATTAATGTTTCTCAGATTATATCAATGCATAAAGTATCTTTTTTAAAGTTTTTTTTTATTTTGAGAGAGAGCACATGTGGCGGAGGAACAGAGAGAAAGAGAGACTCCCAAGGAGGCCTCAATGTGGGGCCTGAACTCACAAACCGTGAGTCCATGACCTGAGCTGAAATCAAGAGTCAGCTTAACCAACTGAGCCACCCAGGCGCCCCTGGTTATATCATTCTTTTTTAATGGCTACATAGTATTTATGCTTTATCCACTCCCTTCTCCCCATTTTTTCCACCTAATTAAGTTGTTACAGTTTGTTTTCTTTTCCCAAAGAATGAGCTGGTAGATTTGCTTATTGATTCTTGTACTCTGTGTTATCACTTTCTGCTTTTGTATGTATTAATACCTTCTTTGGTTTATATTATTGTGGTTTCTTGAATGCATTTGGTTTCATTCCTTCTTGTTCATTAATATAACTATTTTAAAGTGGTCAGCTTTTCTCTGAAGACTATTCCAGCTTTATGCTATGCTACATGCTGCCAGCTTCTGGTATGCAGTGCTTTGTCATAGTGAAGTTTTTAAATACAAATTTACAGTTTTGTTTTCAAGTCTCTTTGGCCCAAGAATTATTTGAGAAAAGGGCCTTTAAAACTCCCAGGTGGTGGGGGTTTGTTTTTTATGTTTTCTAGTTTACTCATCAGTGTTAATTTGCACTGCCGTGTAATCATAACGTTGTCTATGCCGTTTCCACCCAGAAACAGTATCTATTAATACTTTTCTTGTGTTCTAGTGTATAGGCAATTTTTGTGAATTTTTGGGGGCACTTGAAAGATGGGACTAGTGTCTGTTTAAGGTGTAGCATTTAATAACTTTTAATTAGATTTACTGTGGTAATGATTTAGATCTTCTCTATCCTTACTTTGGTCTATTTGATGCAACACATTTTGTTAGTCTTCTGTTGTAACAAGCTTTTGCTTTGTAATCTTGTTATTTTTGCTTTGCTTGTCATTTTGCTTTTTAATTTTGATGCTCTGTTTTTATAGTCCACAGATACTCTTGACTGGGGTCTTCACAGTGAATCATATTTTCTACTATTTTAAAGTGCTTTTCTCTTGGGTTCATTCAATGCATCTGGCCCTGAATTCAGGCAAGCTGGTTCAAATTAAGGTTGAGTCTCCTGCTTGTCCCTTTGTTTTCATTTGCCTGGTATGTCTTAGTCCTTTAGTATCAGATTATAGAATTATTTCCTATAAATGGCATGTAGTTCAGTTAGTGCTGGGATTTAATCTTAGTCCTCCCGCTTTTTTAACAGATGAGTTTAGTCCATTTACATTTATTGAGAATTACCATACTTTTATTATGTTTTCAGCTTTTAGTCTTCCTTTTTTTAAAACTTTCTAGCTAGAATGTATTTTTTTAAAGATTTTAAGAAATTTTTTTAATTGATCTCCACCCAGGATGGGGCTGGAACACACAGCCCCCAAGATCAAGAGTGGTAAGCTCTACTGACTAAGCCAGCCAGGGGCCTCTATTTATTTTTTTCTTTGCTCATTGTTTTATGTGTGTACCTTTCTTTTCTTCTGGGAACACTTTATTAATATTGATTCCCCATTCAGAACAATTACATCTCTTCCCTCCCTCTCTGTACTTCCACCAAATTTTTGTTGTTTAGTTTTCCTTCTACTATTTACTATCAAATCTTTAAAAGTACTTAAACCCCTATTATTTTACTTGCTTACTTGTTTTAAATGCTAAACATTTCTGTATCTCTTAGTTGGCTAAACTCTGTCCTCTAGTATGTTTTTCAGACTTCAAGTTGTGATCGTTTGTGGAGCTAGGAAATCTGTTTTGTCATTCATGACCAGTGTGTCTTAAGAAATGAGGTGGAGGGGTACCTGGGTGGCTCAGTTAGTTGAGCATCCAACTCGATTTTGGCTCAGGTCATGATCCAAGAGCCATGAGATTGAGCCTAGCATTGGGCTCCACGCTGAACAGAGCATGGAGCCCACTTAAGATTCTCTGTCTCTTCCTCTGCCCCTCTCCCCTGCTCATGCTCTCTCTCTAAAATAAAAAAAAAAAAGCAAAAGAAATGAGATAGAAGAGTTTATCTGTCATAGTAATAGTAAATATTTATTGAAAGTCCTTTTAGTATAGATGATGATCTGTACTGAGTCTCAATGTAATATGAAATGTGCTTACTCATGATCTCATGGTTTGTGAGATCAAGCCCTGTGTTGGGCTCTGCAGTGACAGCCTACTTGGGATTCTCTCTCTCTCTCTCTCTCTCTCTCCCTCCCCCCACTCCTCTCCCCCTCCCTCCCTCCTCTCTCTCATCTTTCTCCTCTCTCTCTGTCCCTGTCCTGTTCATGTGGACACACGTGCTCACTTGTGCATGTGCTCGATCACTCGCTCTCTCTCTCTCAAACATTAAAAAAGAAAGAAATGTACTTACTACTGTGAGTGACAATAAAAATAAAAGGTTGGAAAACAATTTTCCATCTTAAGGGAAGATTCGTTAGAGTTAGAATCCCCCTAACTTAACCATATATATATATGATTATATATATATATACACATATAACCATATATATTATATATATATAACCATATATATATATATATATAAATATTTGCTGTATTTCTGATTTAAATGCTTTGATTATAAAGTTCTTTCACTTAGCATGCTGTAAACTTTGTTCTAAGGTGTTCTTGCATTGTTTATTCATACGGAGCAGGCCAAGTAAGATGTAACTTGGTTTTCTTTCCTGGAAGCCCAAAGGACTCTTCCTCTATTTGAAGGCTGTCAGTTTTTCCTAGGGTGTGATGTACTCTTTTGTTTCCTAGCTTCAAGTCTTTTATTTCTGGAAGTTACTTGAATTGTAGCTTTGAAGCTTTTTTTCTTTGATTGGAGTCTCCTCTTTACACATATCTATCATGTATATGTTGTTTGTTCTTTATGTTCCAAAGCTGTTTTCTCTTTGATCCTTTTTAATTCTTTTATTTTTATTTTTTTAATATTTTTATTTATTTTTGAGAGAGAGTGTGAGCAGGGGGGAGGGGCAGAGAGAGGGAGACACAGAATCAGAAGCAGGCTCCACGCTCTAAGCTGTCAGCACAGAGCCTGACGTGGGGCTCTAACTCGTGAACCGTGAGATCATGACCTGAGCCGAAGTTGGCCGCTCAACCAACTAACCAATTAGATTCTTTATTAACTTCTAATGACACTTGTTTTCTCAACTCTGCCTTCCACGCCTCCTCCTGCTTCTCCAGCGGCGGCCGAACTACTTTGTGCTGCGTTCACACAACTGCCATGTCTGTGACGCTTTCCTGACCTCTTCCATTCTGCGTGTAGCCNTGCTTCATCATTTTGGGGTGCTGGGCCACATTTCCAAACGTCCCAGTTTCTGTTGTCCACAGGTTTTCTTTGAATGTGTTATTTTTTTCCCTAATTTCCATTTGCTGAGGCGGTATTTATTTATCTGACGTGCTTATCTTGTTCCTTTCCTCCCTGTCTGTGTACTTTCCAGATCCCGTGCTACTGCTACAATCTTGTCATTCCTACTACTCACCTTTGACTTAAGTGAGTTTTTCCAAGACTATATATTTATAGGAGAGTGGTGGCTAGGGCATTATTTCAGGCTAAAGGAAATGCTCTCTGCTTAACATAGAAGTTCCCTGTGACAGGCATCTGAGTGGCTCAGTTAAGCATCTGACTTCGGCTCATGATCTTTTTTTTTTTTTTTATACAGTTTATTTATTTTTGAGACAGAGAGAGAGCACGAGTTAGGGAGGGGCAGAGAGAGAGGAAGACACAGAATCTGAAACAGGCTCCAGGCTCTGAGCTGTCAGCACAGAGCCTGATGCGGGGCTCAAACCCATGAACCATGAGATCTGACCTGTTCGGCTCATGATCTTATGGCTAGTGAGTTTGAGCCCCGGATCGGGAGGGCCTGGAGCCTGCTAATGATTCTGTGTCTCCCTTGCTCACTGCCCCTGCCCCGATCTTACTCTCTGTCTTTCCAAACTGAGTAAACATTAAAAAGAAAAAAAAAAGTTCCTTAGGACTGAAGGAGAGAATGTGTGTGTGTGTGTGTGTGTGTGCGTGCGTGCTTGCACGTAAGGAGAGAAATTGAAGATGCACATTCATTTGGCCTGTCCTCCTCCCTGAACCTGCAGAGATGGGCAGTTACTTGCATTTCAGTCTCTCTTCTCCTGGGGCCTCATCAGTGTATATGCTTTCGGCTGGGATGGTGATACACACACTCCTCACTGATTCACCTTCGGATTCTCCGGTTAGTTGGACAGCTGTGCCCTCGCATGATTGCCGAGACCTCCCCTCGCTGCTTCCTCTCAGTCTTCCTACCTCCCCACCAGCCACAGTTGCAGGTGGCAGCCTTTCCTGGTGTCTAGCCACTTGGGATTTCAGAGAACTCCTGATTTCTTTAAAGATGGGCTTAGTTTTTAGTCTTGCAGTATCCTTACTGTTTAGGACGATTTCTGAGACAATAAGGAGAGGGAAAATTCCATTTCCATGATCTTACAAGCAGAAGTCGTCTTTAACTCTCTCTGGTACTCTTTAACCTCAACAACACACTTTAACCTCTTTAACTCTGCCAGTGTGTACACCAGAGCTAGGCCTGCCGTAAACATGAGTTTGAGAGTTCCTGGAGTTGAGCGAGGCCCGTACAGTTTAGTACAGTCTAGTGAGAATGCACTGGCCGGAGTCTGGAGCCAGAATTCCCCATATGGAACTGATGCCTTCTGAATGCACTGTAAATGAGAGGTCAGTTGCTGGCCCTCATTCATGCCTGGGCAACTTTGATTGCTCTGTTGCTTTTAGTAAGGTATGATTCCGTGATGGCCGCTTTATTGACAAGCCGAAGTCCAATACTACACGTTGTTAGCCTACGTTAGAGCGGCTGCGATGAACCAGACCCAAGAGAAAGGGGGGAGGAGGGACAAGAAACCTAGCACTCACGGGGTGCACCGTCTGCTTGCCCTGATCTCGAACTTACATGGCCTTGGTCCCTTAGCCTTCACAGCTGATTAAGCCGGCATCATTATCCCTTGTAACAAATGGAGGAACCGACACCAAAGAGCCCAAGTACCTGCTCAAAGGCAACAGTTAGTGAATATCAGTACACCAGCTTTCCCAGGCATTTTTTGTTGTTTATTTATTCATTTTGAGTTGGAGGGAGGCAGAGAGAGAGAGTCCCAATCAGGCTCTACACTCTCAGCATGGACCCCAATGTGGGGCTCAAGCCCACAAACCACGAGATCATGACCTGAGCCGAAATCAAGAGCCGCTTAACCGACTGAGCCACCCGGGTGCCCCCTTTCGTAGGCTTAACTGTTTCTCTTCCTCCCCGGTTGCCATATTCACCGAGTTAATGACAGTGCCTCGGCTCCGACTCGGGGCTTCTATAAAGAGAAAACCAAAAGAGCCACAAAGGGCCTCTCAGCTGCTCTGTTTTCATCATGTAAGCGGGTGATGCCGCTGCTTTCTGTGGACCAAGGGGCCACTTCCCGGCTTCATAATCACACCTACCACTTAACTTCAGTCTGCAGCTTGTAGCCAGTAATTAGCTCCTATGAGGTAAGTCAGTGTCTCACCTGACAGGTGAGGCAGCCAGTGTGGAGAGGGGGGAAGTGCTTTCTCCAGGGTCAGCGTGAGTCCCAGGAAGAGCCAACAGAGGTGGACATCCCGTCCCCATCCGAGGCTGAGCCTCCAGCACGGGGACCCATCACCCACTGCCTTCAAAACCCGCACGGGGAAAAGGACGCTTCCTCTCTCACATGTGCTCTTAGCCACAGTCTGTTCGCAGCCGAGTGGACACAGGAGGAGAAGAAGGGTCAAATCAAGGATTTTATACACAGGAAACTCGCTCTCAGTGTTTAGTTTCAAGTCTCTCAGACCAGGAAGCTGAGACCCTTTCAGTGAAGCATTGCTAATAATGTAATAATAAAATTGCATTGGGAGGGTGATCAGGAAAGGAACCGGCTTATTTGGAGAGGGCTCTCAAGCAGTTGGAAATGAAAATGTATTTTTATTCTTTTGGCTGCTTTTAGTTTCAACAAGATATCTCTTTTTTGGGGAGTACATAAATATATAACTGTACAAAGTATGGATAGCTTTAAATTAAAACAAATTTTTTTAATTACCAGCCCCAAAGGTGTTTTTCCTGAATACTTGTGTTATAATGGAAATGGCTTCAGATTTCACCCAGTGAAATCCAAGCATTCTTGGAGAAGGCCTTATTTGACTCCTTAAGTGACATTTTAATATACAGTATTTCATATGCAGTGCTGTTTTTGGAGTGGCAAGTATGTAAGCAACCAGAGAAAAAGAAAGTACACTTAATCTGAAGGTAGATGTCCCAGCAGTTTTCTGTTTTGAATGTGAAGCCCATTCTCTCCCATGATGGCTTTGTTGACAGCACCCACAAACAGATTTGGAGCCAGGTTTTGTAAAACAGATCCAGAATCGTATGACTTAGGAGACCCAGCTCATGACACGTGTCAGCCTCAGATAGATGGTACATTTTCTGTTTTAAAGACTCAAACAAAACTTTTCACATTCTTCTTTGGGGAAAAAAAATTACATTTGAAGTCCTTTTTCACCCAAACACATTTTGAGATAAGAGCTCACAAGTCTTGACATTATTTCATTTTGTTATGCTCATCTGTCAAGGAACTGAGATAGGATACAGCTACTAAAAACTGATGATTGTGGAACAGAGAAACTTGACAGCATTTCATTCCCTTTATGTTCTGATTATACATTTATCAGAAAACCTGTATCTCTTCTAGTTCAGCTAGAAATTGGTAGAATTCAAGAACTCAAAGGCTTGGCAAAGAACTGTCCTATTATTTGGTATCATCTTACATTTTAGAGAAGTTGCTTGGTTGAGTCATTGTTAAAGCTTTTGCTTCTCTTTTCATTATTGTGGCCCACTATCCCCAGATCACATTTCTATAGGCCCTATAACTGCTCTGCCGCACAAATTAAACGCGAGGATATTTCATACATATACGCCCGCATCTCAATGCTTGTCAATCAGGGTTTATAAAATATAGGGATTACAACCTGATATTAACATCCAAATCTATTGTGCTCATTTTATGTGTGAAAATGAGAAACCCTCGTGCAGACGCTGTATTCCCCAGCCTCTTTGTCACTCTGTTTTTAATTTATCTCCAGGTTTTGAGTCAGTAAAATGATTTTGCTTTATCAATTTAATGTAGTGATAAAACATATCTACGAATCAGAATGATCAGAACCAAAGTGGATCTACAGGTTGTTTGGCATTAAGCCCAGCCCCGCCGAGGGTTTTAATAGGGCCGCTTCCTTCACAGAAGGAATATAACCCCTGTTGTTGTTACTGTTTTTACAGGATTGTTTTTATTTTTATTATTTTCTTAAGTTGCTTTACTTAGAGAGAGTGCACACACACGAGCAGGGAGGGGCAAAGAGAGAGGGAGAGAGAGTATCCCAAGCAGGCTCCACACTGTCAGCGCAGAGCCCGACACGGGGCTCCAGCTCAGAAACCGTGAGATCATGGCCCGAGCCAAAACCGAGAGAAGGACACTCAACCGACTGAGTCACCCAGGCAACCCCTCCCGTATTTTTTTAAATTGTGCTCCACTCATGACGTGATTCACTTCACATGAAGAAATGGACGCAGAAGTGCCCTGCCCTGGGGAGGAGGACTTGAAAACTTTCAAACATGTTCTTCATTACACCTGCCTTTTTTGTTTTTCTTCTGTTTTTACAGGTGTACTTCAGAAGGAATTATCCAGATCTTACTCAGAATGGCCATGTGGCTCTTGACGCCTCCAATGGACAGCCCTCAGCCTTTACTATTTTTGAAACGGCACTGTGATTCCGCCACAGCCTCAGGTCTACTCCACAGGCATTTTTCTCATAGTTTTTGCACTGTGTAAATCCTATCGTACTTTTTTTACACTCGCAAAAAATATTTACACATACAAGATGTTTGTATGGAGTTTTCCTCCAACATCACCCAATGATTTCAAACTCTAGCAGGATGATTTACTATTTTTTTATTTATATGTTATAGTATTTTTTTTTCTTATCTGAATCACAGGTGCAGGACACCAGTAAAAACTCTCTACCAGGTTTGATGCCTTAAGACACTTCAGAGCCAAAGCTCATTTTGTGAGGCAGAAGACAAAGTTGTCCCAGACTTTTTTTTTTTTCTGGCCCAAATTACATATTACTTTCCAGTGATATCAGGGATTCTATTTACTTGAAGACTGTGTGAAGAAGCCATTTTGTCTCGCCACTTTTTGAAAAAAAAAACAAAAATAACAAACAAAAAAAACCCCCATAACTAGGATCCATTACTTCTCCCCAAAGGCCTCTGGTTGAAATAGTACAGCTAAATCTAATAAGAAAAACCAAAAATAAACTTTAAGTGACATCATAGTAGAGTCTACTCCCTGTCTAAAAAAGATATATTCTTAAAATACAGGAGGGCAGTATTTAATTATATGTTCTGAAAGACAAGAGAAAGCAATGCTTCCTCAGAATTGGAGGATGGCCATGTAGGCGGTTTGACAGTGAAGGACACAAATGTGATCACTGATCATCTTCCAGACTTGCTGGACTCTGACATGATGGCCACCGTCAGCATGGGGATAGATTCCAAAAAGGCCAAACCACAAGCTGTAATTCTGGACTACGGCGTAGTAGTCTTACTTGGACTTCCGGTTTACTAACAACTGACGGACTGTGGACTATAAGTCGTTTGGTTTAGCCTGTATTGAAGTCCCTTCTCCGTTGTGTGTCCAGAGCTCTCCTGACTCGGTGAGGAAAACCGAAAACCGGCACAAACAGTGGCTGTGATGGTGCAATGCTATTCTCAGGCTGTACCCGGCCGGCTCCCTTTCATGCACCTGCGCAGCTTCTTTTCACTTCTGACCACCAGTAGCACTTTGTTTATGTCTTTCTGCTGAGGAACTCAACCAACCTCTGTACTCCCTAAGGCGGGCTGTGCTGCATTTGGACCACGGGTCTTTAGTTCCTCTTGATGGTAGCTGTGGTATGTGAGTTCAGACTGGGGAAGGTTTTACTGTTGTGGTTTTAAGTGGACTCTCATGACGTCGAGAATAGGGCATAACCACCCACCCTCAAGTTGCATATATTAGTACACATGCTCTCATATTGCAGATTTTCAGACTCTTCAAAGAAAGAAGCAAATGGTTTGTAGCATCAAGCCTTAAAAAGCACTCAAGGCAAACTACACAAAATACATTGAGTGCCGTAGCTGTTTGACTCTTTGTATTTAGAAANCTTTCATGCACCTGCGCAGCTTCTTTTCACTTCTGACCACCAGTAGCACTTTGTTTATGTCTTTCTGCTGAGGAACTCAACCAACCTCTGTACTCCCTAAGGCGGGCTGTGCTGCATTTGGACCACGGGTCTTTAGTTCCTCTTGATGGTAGCTGTGGTATGTGAGTTCAGACTGGGGAAGGTTTTACTGTTGTGGTTTTAAGTGGACTCTCATGACGTCGAGAATAAGGCATAACCACCCACCCTCAAGTTGCATATATTAGTACCTACATGCTCTCATATTGCAGATTTTCAGACTCTTCAAAGAAAGAAGCAAATGGTTTGTAGCATCAAGCCTTAAAAAGCACTCAAGGCAAACTACACAAAATACATTGAGTGCCGTAGCTGTTTGACTCTTTGTATTTAGAAAAAATACGGTTAATGTTTAGTTCAGAAAGCCAGTAAGTTAATAGTCATGGGTAGTATATCAGGACACTGAAATGGCAACAATAATAATTATGAGGTTTGTTAAAACAGTGGAGATATTGGAAATGTGTATGTGTTTATTTGGGTTTTAGAGGTAAAGGGCAGTTTTAAAAAAAACCATGTTTCTGTTTTTTCTGTTTTAATGTCGTTGTAGAATTTTTTAATGAAACAAAATTCAGTTGAAATAAATGACCCGTTTTCATCTCCATTCAGAGATTTGTGTTTTGTTCTTAGAGGGATTATTACTGACTCACGTCCTTGCTGTTGAAAGCCAACACGTTTTCCAGAGATCAAAAAATATCCTCATTATCAAATGTTCTGTTAGCTCACTAGATGCAGCACATATTCTAAGGAGATAGGTAGCTTCGGGAGGCCCTGGAGGCAGGCTTCGTTGCACTCCCACCCAGGAAGGGGAGACTGGATTAGTTTATGCCCTCGGCTTGAACGAGTATTAAATTGCTGAGGTTTTTGTGTTTTGGAAGGTGACATTGCGCTGAATGAACCACAAACATTTATTGCTGCTACATTAAAACACTGTCGAACATGGGTTCTCAAAGTGTGGTCCCTGGACCATCAGCCTCCACATCGCCTGGGAACTCGGTAGAAGTTCCACAGGATGGTTCTGACCGAGAAACCCGTGTCCTAGGACAGAAAGTACTTCTAACGCTCATTAAGAAAAACACAGAAAGCCCAGTTAGGGAAATGGACACGTGACTTAAATAGGCACTTTGCAAAAGAGAATATCCAAGTGACCAATAACTGGGAAAGTGCTTACTCTTAGGAGTTGCCAGGGAAATAAATGCAAATTAAAACCAGTGAGATAGCACTAAACACCCACTAGCATGGTTAAAATATACCAATTGCGCGCCACTGGAGCATGGGAACTCTCAGGCACCACTGTGTGTCTGAAAAACTGTGTGTTGGAAAAACTTTGGAAAGCACCTTGATGGCATTTACTCAAGCTGCATACCCTGTGATGCATTAATCCTACTCCAAATGTATACACATGTGCTCAAGAGGTGTGCTCGAGGATGTTCCTGGAAGCGTGATTCCTGGTGACCCCAAACTGGGAATAATCCAGATACTCATCAACAGCAGAAAGAGAATAAACTGATGTGATAAATACTCCACACCAATGAAAAGCAATTCAATCACAGCAGTGACATAGGTGAACCTCAGAAACTTAAGCGTGCCCCAAAAGAATATAACTCCATTTACACAAAGTTCCAACATGTATTTCAGAGAATGGTTTAACTAAAAGGAAAGACAACGTTCACTTGGAATAAGAAAACTAAGAAAGTTCAAATTAACACTACAACAGAAATCCTAAAAGCCATGGCAATGGTTAACCCAGTTTAGTGACCGAGTGAATTCTCAAAAGCTCTTTCATTGAAAACTGATTAAGTGTTCGTCAATAACAGGAAATTATATCCTCCATCAGAAAGTTATAAGACTACATCATTCCACAAGTATAGGCTGAAAAATGGTCACAGGTTTCCTCAAAAATTGCAATAAATTCACGATTTGCTTCCACAAGTTATGTGTGTTTTAATGGGTATTTTGATCCTTATCAAATTGAGTATTTTAAAGGATAACCACATTCACACACACAGTCTTTCCATTTTGTATTTTATTTGGGAATTTAGAAGTAATTGTTAAAATATATATATATAACCAAAAATTTTCACTCCTTTTTGAACAAGAAACAGTAACTCTCATGGTGTGCCTGGGTGGCACAGTCAGTTAATGTCTGACTCGGTCTCAGCTTCGGTCTTGATCTCAGGGTAGTGAGTTCAAGCCATGAGTTGGGCTCCACACTGGGCATGAAGCCTACTTAAATAATTTTCAAATAAAAATCTTCTCAAGTACTATAATCTCTTCTTAAAAAATTTTTTAATGCTTTTTTTTTTTTTTTTTTTTTTTTTTTTTGAAAGAGGNGGTCTTGAACTCATGAACTGTGAGATTATGACCTGAGCTGAAGTCGGATGCTTATCCTACTGAGCCACCCAGACACTCCTGGAATCTGTTTTGATACATGTTGCAGTTTGGTTCTCAGATACAGAAGGTGCCAGGGCAGTAAATTAGCACCGTCTCTGACAAAAATGGGATATGGTCACCCTGGAGCCATGTGGCCTTACTTACATGCTTGTGTTTCTCAGCCTGTCTGAACCTCAACTGCTTCATCTGTAAAGTGGATGCATTTCTTGCCCTTGTATAGTTTACTTTGGTTGGGATGATTATTGGGCCAAGAGCATCCAAAGAAACAGAATGGAATCACTGACCTTGGACAAAAAGAGGGTCCCCTCTTCCACCAAGAGAGGAGAACAAGACGGACGAAGGTAGGTGTGTAGACTGTAGAAGGTATATTTGAGGAGGCCCTCATGATGGCCTAAAACAACCTGGTCTTACTTCACATCTAGTTCAAAGGAAACGAGCACAAGTTCTGGAGACAATCTTCCAGGTTCAAATACTGGCTTCTCTGCGCGTTGGCTGTCTGGATTTGGACAGGAGTTCTACTGCCTGCTTGTTGTGGGGATTTACGGTCCGGAAACAACACGGAATGCCTCAATTCCTTGGTAAAACTGAGATCGGGATGGTACTTTTCTTGGAGGGCTCTTGCTAAATTATGACTCTGACACAGTGAGTGTATGGTCTGTGGGCTAATGCCAGTCCACGAACTGTTCGTAACTAAGAATTTCGAGAAAACTACAAAACACTTAAGCTGTTTGATGTCCCCATGACATCCGAACTCAAGATCTGTGGAATCTTGTCCAACAGGCTAGAGAACAATTCATTGAACTTCTGTGGTGAGGAGCATGTGGTCTGAGCTATACGCTAGCCAGGAGCGGTAGAATCTGTATCAGTTTACAGTGGACTGAAAATTTAATTAAATAGGGCAGATTCTTAATCCCAGACCGTTGAGAAGCATTGCTTCAGATCCATGCTGAATATGTACTTAGCTCTCAGTAACTACTAGCCTCTTTATTATTATTGTGTCATGGAAAAATTATTCCATGATATTTATGTTTAAAGTTTGACCTTGGGCTTCCAAAAGGCCCTACGTTTGCAATATTTAATAACATTAAAAAGTTGAAAATAAATTCTTGCTCAAAGTTAAGAGGTTTTTTTCCCTTAGTCTAGAAAGATATTTTAGAAAACAAAACAATACTATGCATGTATTTATACTCACTCTATTTGTGAACCTGCACTATCATCTTGGGAACCTACCAGGCCACTTTAAAAATCCTTTGAAGAACTTAAGGTTTTATGTGTAAGCTGTTGATTTCCCTTTACTAACAGAAAGAGTATGGATTAACTGAGCTTTTGCTTTTTAAATCTAGTGTTCTAAGGAAAATAACCTCATTTTCCCCCCAAAACTAAAACAGCAGTCTGTGTTGAAAAACAGAGAGAAACATGTGTTTATTTGATTTTAGAACTTAAAAATAACATTAATAAAAGGAATAACATGTCCCAGCCCTATACCGCCTCCATGTATACTCCAGGCCCATCTAAGTTGCCTTGGGGGTCAACACTGGGATTGCAAGATTTTTTTAAGAAGAACCAAGATCAAGACATAGATACACTACAAATGTTTTACAGAAAGCTTACATTGGATGGTTCTCACTAAATTCAGTCTTTCACTCAGCAATCATATGCCTACAACTCGCCAACTCCCAATTATCCGTCCCAATAAGATGGAAGCTTTGGGTATTCCAAAACAGTGTTTGATCCAAAAGTTAATCATATTTAATTTTGGAGGGCATTACGTGAAAAACATTTTTTTAATTAAGTTTTGCAAACTACCTAGACAAAAATTAAAATGAGTCTCAGTGAGACAGAGTGTATCATGTTAAGAGTGCTGTAAGGAAGGAATGGTGCACAGAGGATTGAAGATTTTTAAACTTCAGTTTTATAACAACTTTTTTAAAAAGTCCATGCGTCCATACTGATTCTAATAAGAAGGTGAGAGGTAGACAAAAGGGAAAGGGGTTTTTCGCAGTAAGATACCAACTAATCGACAGAGGAGGACGGACAGCGAAAGTACCACGTGGCAGCCATCATTGTCAGAAATCAGACAAAACCCAACATTGGCTGCTGAATTTAGGGTGGATGGGTTTTTGGGGGGAGAGGGATAGGGCATTTTCATAGACTGAAAATATTTCCCCAGACTCATTAGTTCATAAGGGAGGAATTGTATCTTTAAAGTGGAAAAATCTAGCAGACACCACCCTAACCAAGTGACCAGAGTTAACATACTAGTAATGGACCAGCTAACACACTTGCCTCTGGATGGGTGAGGCAGTGACAACCAGGCATCATTTCTGTGGTGTTTCTGCCTCTCCACGAGAGAAAAGAAAAAAAGCATAACCTAAATCAACAGACAGACAAACCCACCTTGACATTCTAAAGAATAACTGGCCTGTACTCTTTAATTTTTTTTTTTTTTTTATTATGAAGTGATCTGTACACCCAACGTGGGGCTTGAACTCCCAACCCTGAGATCAAGAGTTGCCTGCTCCACTGACCGAGCCAGCCAGGCACCCCTGGCCTGTACTCTAAAGATGCCAATGCCAATTAAAAGTTGAAGTATTTTAATTAAGCGGGGATCTGTAAAGACATGACAATCGAATGCATTGTGTGATCCTGGATTTAAAAAACTTCCATTAAGGACAGTACTGTGAGAATTGGTAAAACTGAAAGAGAACTGCGTAGTTGATAATAGAGTTGTATCAGTATTACATTTCCTGAATTTATTCATACCACGGTTACTTAAGAGAATGTCCTTATTCTCAAGAAATACACACTGATATATTTAGCAGTAAAGGGTTATGAGGTCTGTAACTTACTCTCAAATGGTTCCGTGAAAAGAATTCTACATATGTTACATATTATACCGTATTATACATTCATGTTACGTTCTATCATCCTGGATCAGAAACAATATGTCTACCTATCTTTCTGTAAAGGGGGAAAGCAAATTAGTTAAAAATGTGAAGTGAGTGAACCTAGATGGAAGTTTCATGGGCGTCCGTTGTACTATTACTGCAACTTTAATGTAGATATAAATTTTTTTTCAAAATAAAAACACACACACACACACACACATACACGAAAAGCAACAAAAACCTTTCCACAGCTCAGCCACGAGGTGAAGTCTCCACATCCGGGTAAGCAGGAGTGGGCTCTAAGTGGTCTACAAAAATCTTTAGACATTTTGTTTTGTGCGCACGGGTGGCTCAGCTCCTTCCAAGCTGCAGGCACCCGGTCTAGCTTGAAGCGAAAGCGCACCTTCCCCAGGGAGCCTGTGGAGTCAAGGTGCCCCCGGCTAACAAAATTATTTTTCGCGTAGGCAGGATACAGCATTATGTGATCTTTTAAGGATATCACAATGTCAAAGGCAGACTCACCAATGGGCCAGATTTCCAGGACTGTCATTCCCTCCGTTGTTGGAGGGAGCGGCCGCCTGTGGGGTCCCCCACTCCGTGTTCCAAATGATGGTTCTGTCAATAGCAGCAGCGTAGTTAGGAGGGGGTGTCCTCGGACAGCTGAGTCACAAAGTGCTCTTCATTGCCGTTCAACAGAAGCACTGTGGGTGATTCCAAATTAGGTATTCCGGCGTAAATTCATTTTTTCCAGAAGGCTCTCTGTCTTCCCCGTGAGACATAGGTATTTCTATCTGGAGTTGTACCAATCAAGGTTATTCTAGTCTGCATTTTCTTGAGCTGAACAGAAGCTAACTCCTTTTCATTAGTTTTCTTAAAGATCTGGTTTAACTGATCTCATTCTGCCACCAGTGAACTTTACAAGAAAACATTGCTCTGTTGATGCTGCTTGTAAATGTCGTAACCAAGCCAACACGCAGGCACACAAGAGAAGGATATTCATTCTAGAATTCCTTTCCTCCAAACAGGAAACCATTTTCAAGAAAGTTCGCGTTGGCAATTTGAAAGAATGCTGAAAAATCGGGATGTCTGATTTCACAAAATAGATGAACATCTCTGGTCCCTTTACCGTTCTACGGAAATCCGATCTCTCTTACTAAATATTTCTAGTTTTTCTTCCTTGCTGTTTTTGAGCGAGTATAGTGAAAGTAATGAGGATACATTATGTTCTCCAATTCGCAGTAGTAAAACAGATCATACTTTCGGCGAGGATACAGTAAACCAAGCACTTTCGAAAATGCTGGTGGAGGTGTGAACTGCAAACTTTCTGAAGTGTCACATGGTAACACATGTTAAGGTCCTGAAGATATTCCTGGATTTTGCTCAGAAATTTTTAGGAATCTACCCCAAGGATATAACTATAAATTCTAACAAAAAAGCCCACCACATTCAAACATATTTGTTGCAATATCACTTGTAATACCAAAACTGGAAATAAGCTATATTCCAGAAAGGGTCCCAATTTGGTACATTCATACGATAAAGTATTAAGTAGGCCAATAAAATAGTCTTTCCAAAGATAATTTAATGATGTCAGTAAATACTTGTTTTTTAATATTAAATGAGAAATACTATCTAATTTTTAACACTTTTGTAAGCACATTTGTATCTTTAAAACTTTGAAGTTAAAAAATATAACTCTAAAATAATCAAAAGGTTAACAATAGATATTTCTGACTGATATATTGTCACTGGTTCTTCTTTTCTTTTTTAAAAATATTTTTTAAGTTTTTTAAAATGTTTTATTTATATTTCTGACAGAGAGAGACAGAGAGAGAGAGAGAGACAGCATGAGCAGGGGAGGGTCATAGAGAGAGGGAGACACAGAATCCGAAGACAGGCTCCAGGCTCTGAGCTAGCTGTCAGCACAGAGCCCGACACGGGGCTCGAACCCATGAACCGTGAGATCATGACCTGAGCCAAAGTCAGATGCCTAACCGACTAAGCCACCCAGGTGCCGATCTGATTTTTATTTTCATTTTTCAAATTATCCGCAATAAGCGTGGGTTAGTTCTAAGGTCCAGAAATGATGTAAAGAGAACTTAGTGTCTCTTTCAGCTGGGATGCTAAGTTTATATGTTATTTATGAATAGTGTCTTCCCGTCCACACAGAGGCTCCTAGCTTCAATATGTTTTACAGCACATGCTGCACTGGCTCATGAGTCGTATGTACGGTTCCTTGGGAACGTTTTGTACCATGGTCTACGCATCTTTCTGGTGTTTCTGTTCTCCGGCAACGTGTGGCCAGTTTGAAAATTCCAAAGTATTCCCATTAAAAGTACAGATCATGTGAATACTGGACTTAGTTTTCACCGGAAAACAATTTTTGAACAACACTTTGAGGACAGATAACCATCCATCTCTAAAACCGTGAGATCTTTTTGTAAAGACATAAATGTCACCGTGAAAGGGTTACAAAGAAGACCAAGTTAACAGTGATGAACTAAACTTATGCTGTCAATGCAGCGTCCAAAGAGCAACAATAATGGTCTGCTGTATTTCACATCGAGGTTTCACGGACATGTTGGTTTCTAAGTTACACGATGGGTCTCAATTTGCTACCACATGTCTTTGGAGGAGGCACCTAAAATCAAATTATCAGGCAAAGAGAAATGTTTAGGCAAATTTCCCCAAGAAGCGTGGCATTTCCACATATTGCAATAATGTTTGGGCTTTTGATTTATACATGTGGGGGCAACTAGGAACCTAAGACAATGTTTTGGTGGAATTTGGACTTTCAAGTCTTGTCAAGCAGTGGGGCTCCAGGGGAGCGGATGGGTAGGTAGACTCTATCAACGAGCCAGTTCAGCCATGAGGTCCGTGGCTGGACATCAGCAAGTGCCATCATGAAGGAAGACAGGTTAGCTGTCTGTAGGTAGCTTTGGGTTCTCTTCATTGATTTCTCACCTTTGTCCCCTCTCCCACTAAGCAGAACATGACTCCAGCTTAAAGAATTTCCTGACTATTGACCTTTAGATGGAGACAGCACAGCCTTTTCGAGAACTAGTTCTGCACTGAAGTCAGTAATAGTTATCCCTCACCTGACAAAGATATCACCACATTGATTTCATCAGTGCTCGGAGCCTGCCTTCAAACCTAGGTTTTTGAGTAGGTAGACCAGGTGCCCACCCACGTTCTGTGATTTAAGGAACCCTGGGAAAATCCTCCACAGTGGGAAACAAAAGATGTTTCCCACTGATGCTTGAAGGGCCATTGCTGGTGATTCATTTGTAGGAATACCTTGTGCTCTTTCTCTGAGGTCCTTTTTAAAAATAAGATACTGTATTCTTATGAAGGTGTTAAACGTGAAGTCACTAATATTTGAAGGTGGGTGAGTTGACCATATTGCCCTAATAGAAAAATCAATGGATACCACACATGACTTTGAAGAAGTGGTGTTTGTGACCCATCTGGAAGAGAACTCATCCTTAGTAAACATGACAGAAACTTCACCAACAAAGATATTTCAACAATCACGTTGCATAATGTCAAACACAATAAGGAAATTGCCAACATCCTATAGAACACATAAGCAATTGAATTTGGCTCCACTGTGTGTAGCCAAATTTGACCACCACCTACCTGCCAGTCCTATTAGGCTGATTACCCCTCAAATACACTCTGGGCCAAAGCCGATTCAAGGATCTTGTAGGATTTGACTTGGACTTCATCATTCTGGAGAGAAGGAACTTGAAGAACCAGGCTTGCTTACTAAAGGGAGGGTTTTGCCTCCTCAAGGTGCCAATGGAGTTTTTGAGGGCAGCAATCCTCTTTTATCAGAGCCTGGCTAAACATGGCTTCTGGGCCACACTAGAGGAACAATCCGTGGCAGGTGAAGGAATGAATGGCGCTCATACTGAGTACTCGGTGGACAAGTTGAGCCTTGTTTCAGGCAAACAAATGTCACCTGCATCTCAACATCAAAAATGCAGATGTAGTTTAAACTTTTAGATCACTGATTGGAGATATGCATTTATACACTAAGTGTGCTATTTATATCACTCATTTCTGTGTGTGTGTGTGTGTGTGTGTGTGTGTGTTTTCCCCCCTCTGCCTTAATGTAGAAAGTATCTACTGCTGGCAAGACCCATTCCTACTATCTTCCCCCCCCACCCCCAGCAGGAGGGAGCCCACATATCATATGTCTAGATAGGTAAAGCTACAATCGAGCTAATAAAATGTTCAATAAAATATGTTTTGTCCTTCCACCTTGATAATCCTTCAGAACCACCTGGAAGGTCTCGTTCACACTTAGAGTTCTTGGATTCTCAGAGTTCTGGGCCGAAACGTGGAAGCGTGAGGAGGGCTGGCCCGTGCCCTCAGCCCACACCTGGGAAGACTCCATCTGCACAAGTGAGGACACCAGACCCCCCACCCACCCCCGGCACAGGCAATTCTGACCCCTACTCCCCTGGCAAATCGGTCTCCCAGCCCCAGGACTACTCATCACACCAGTGCTGCCTGGTGATGCAGCCCTGCCGAGGATGGACTCCGGCAACAGGTCCGCGCGGGGCCTCCTTCAAGTGGGCTGGGGCTCTGTGCGCTGGGGCCGCTCGGCATCCGGGCTGCCCTGAGTGGTGTCCATCCGTGCTTCCGGATCTCCAATGTACTACAATCCACTTGGGAATCTTGCTAACACCTATAGATCAGAGGGCAGAACCTGCATTTCACAAGCTTCCGGGTGACGCTGTGGCTGCTTGCTTGTGGGCCGCACCGGGCAGCGAGCCGAGCCCCGGGGGGCCCTGGGCCCTGGACGGCCGTGTCCCCTTGGCTCTCAGATGCTGCGGCCTGTGGGCGCTGGCCGGGTCAGCGCCAGACGCCTCTTGCCTGATCTAAGGGCGGTTCTGGCCCACGTTCCCATCGCATCACCGGGCTCTGCTCCCACAGTGCGGGCCTGGTCCCCCCCCCCACCCCCAGCTCTGCCCGGCCGCCTTTGT
>NW_027532599.1:170288-171146 GCF_008692635.1 Crocuta crocuta
GCTGCCTTTGATCTCCCACCCACTCTCCCCAAATCCAGTTTCTCTTGGCTCCTTTTCCCTGAAGTGTCCCACGCCTTCCCCGGGTTTCTCTTACGCCACAAAACACATGTAAAAAGAACATTTCAAAAATACTGAAAATTAAGGCTGGTGAAATCGTGTTTTTGTTTTCTTGGGACCCAAGCAGGCAGGAGCAACCCTACACGCAGCCTCTCCGGGGCCTGCTCTTGTTTGGTAACAATATCGTATCTGCTCGCTCGTTGCCTGAAATCACGACTTCCAAACAGAAACGCTGGCTGCATGAGAGCAGACTGGATTTTCCTCCCCTATTTTTATTTTGACAAGGCTGTGAAAGCTGCTATCTCGCCATCTAATGGGATCAACTCGGCTGCTAAAAATAACTCCTGCAAGTCTGTGTTACAACGGGAAATACCTCTCCCCATTCCTGCCTGTTATTCGGAGGAAGCTTAATCCTTCGACTTGCGTTCAAGTATTTGCACTGGTTTGTGTTCTTTTCTTCTTCCAAGGCTGTTTTTCTCTATTTGCCCGAGTTATTTGAACAGGTGGCTTTGCACAACGTATGCTAATGTGAGGCTTTTGTCTGCTTTGAGATTGCACAGGGAGTCGTTTATGGGAGAAATGTGGCTTCCTTGCTACCCGATTTACACCTGCTCTGATAATCGCCCTGCACTAACTGCAGTGCCAGCCGCAAGGTCCTCCTCCCACGGCGGCGGGGCCCGAAGAGCAGAGGCGCCGCTGACCGCAAGGAGGCACGAATCCACCTTTTCCTCTTTCCTAGCGCACGTGACGAGCAGCCAAGGGCCGCGCTGCATGGCTCGGTGTGGCTCAGGGCTGGCCCCC
>NW_027532599.1:171237-236242 GCF_008692635.1 Crocuta crocuta
GGCGAAGGGGGGGGGGGGGGGGGCCCTCGCCGAACCCGGCCAATGTCGTCGGTGCGGGTGGGCGCACGAGGCCTCCCGGGGAGCCGGGCACACCGCGGCCGCCGGCCTGCGCGCGGTTCCGGGGTCCCTTTGTCCGGGTTCCCCTCGAACGNTCCTCCGCCCGTGGGAGGGAGGGGCCGGGCACAGGGGGCAGTCCTCCGGACGCTGGGGCCAAAGGGAGGCCGCCAAGGGGCCCCAGGAAAGGCCGTGTAGACGCCCCGCGATCACTGCCTTGCGATAGCCACCAGTCAGCGGGGTGCTGGGGATGGGCTTTTCTAGAACGTGTTTTGAGGAAGCTGCATTCTCGGTTTCCTGGCCATAAAAGAATGAAGTGCTATGATGGAATCGGCGGGCANGTGTGTGTGTGTGTGTGTGTGCGCGCGCGCAGGGGGAGGGAGGGCAGGGGAAGTGCCTAGCCCTGTTCAGCTCTATTGATGGCCCATATACCTACCTTGACCATGTGGCCCCTCATCCCTACAGGAGGGAGGAAAGCTGGCTTCTGGTGCATGAATGTAGACGTTCCCATCCAATGGACAAAGGCCACAAGGAACTGTTGACAGGTAATCCCCGCATGCATGTGCTCACCAAACATTACCTGTAAACAAACCAAATGGAAAGTCTAGAAAATAGGCAGTGCTGTTTTCAAGTTTATGGAGGTAGTGGGACTAACGAAAAAATTATTTTAGGGGCACCTAGGTGGCTCAATAGGTTAAGCATCCAACTTCAGCTCAGGTCATGATCTTGCAGTTGGTGAGTTCCCCGCATGGGGCTCTGTGCTGACAGCTCAGAGCCTGGAGCCTGTTTCTGATTCTGTGTCTCCCTCTCTGCCCCTCCCCTGCTCATGCCTTGTCTCTCTGTGTCTCTCAGAAATGAATAAACGTTAAAAATTTTATTTTAAAGTGTTATTGAATTCAGTTTAGCACTCAAGAGGCATTTGCTAATCACCAGAGCACAGTAGTGCAACTGTATGTGTACTCCTAGTAGGTGGCATTGTGGCTACCTTCTTGGTGTCCATCCACACCTCTCCCGATGAGTGGCAGCCTGTTATAGCTGTTTTGGGTTGGCCAAAGCCAATGGTTCACAAACCCGGCGATAAATTAGAATCACCTGGGAAGCATCTCTGACGCCCAGCAACTCCTATAGCAATTGAATGGCAATCCCTGGAGTGTGGGGGCGACTCTCACATTGACAGTCGCTGGTACAAACCATCAGAGGACTCTCAACGCTTATGCTGCAGTGATTGGCTTAGAGATGGGCAGTGGCCTGAGGCCTAAGCCAATCATCGTATGACGAGGTGAGTGGCAGGGATGAAATATGGGGAACCAGAAAGAATATAAGCAAAAATAGGGAAATATGAAATGCACTGTATGTAAGAGGTAGTAGGAGGTTCAGAAGCCAGAAACACAGAGAGTATGTTATGGAAGGTGGTTGGCGATGAGGTTGGAAGGCGAATTTAAGAGTGTATTATTACGAGTTCTACCTGGCATAGCATATGGATTTATGTTACAGGGGAAAAGAGAACAAAGATTATTAAGCCTAAAAATTACATAATCAGACTTGGTTCTTGGGAAGGTAATTTTGGTGTCACTGTGGAGTAGGGATCTAAATGGAGAGAGATGAGGGTCCCTAAGTTAATCAGAGGATGCAGTGTCTGGGGCAGAAATGCCTAGGGCCATGTCACTCGAGAAGTGTGATGTCGGTATGGAATCCTTCTGTAGAATCCTTCTTAGTTATCTTCTTCACAGTGACCAATGTTTTCTAAGGAGGAGGCACAGAAGGAGGGAAGGAAATTTTCCCAACTGTTTTTTTTTTTTTTAACTGCAGAACAACGTGAAAAATTATAACATGTTGTCAGGATATAATCAGGAGCTAAAAAAAAAAAATCCCAGATTAAATGCAAGAAATTATCAAAATTTCACTGATATGCCTTTTAAAAGTGGGTTTATTGAAGTAAACTTTATATAACATGAAATGCACCAATTTTAAATGTGCAGTTTCGTGAGTTTTGAAATGTGTGTAGTTATGTAACCAACACCGTAAGCAATGTATGTAGCATTTCCATCACCGCTACAAGTTCTCTGTGTCCCTCGGAGGTCAAGCCCCTTCATACACCTCCAGCTCTTGGCAACCACTGGTCAGGTTCCAATCCCAACAGTGTTGCCTTTTCCAGAATATCAGAGAAATGGAATCGGACAGTTTATAGCCTTTTGCATCTGGCTTCCTTCACTTAGCAGAGTGCTTGCTTTTGAAATGCATCCGTGTGATTGGATTTATCAATAGCTAGTTCTTCCTTGTGGCTGGGCAACGTTCCACTCTGCGTATATGTCACAGTCTGTTTCTCCACTCACCAGTGGGTAGACATTTGGGCGTGTAGTGGGCTCAAGAACCTGTGAAAATTACTTCCTGTGGCAACAGATGTGATTGAGTTAAGGATCAGGAGGAGGTCTCTGTCCTGGGTTATCTGGGTGGGCCCTGAGTGCCATCTCCTATGTCTTCATAAGAGAGGGGCGGAGGGAGTGTAGAGATGGACCCATGGGGAAAGCAAAAAGGGAGATGCAGCCACAAGCCGGGGAATACGAGGAGCCACCAGACAAGGAAAACAAGGATTCTCTGCTAGAGCCTCCCGAGGGAGAGCCATCCTGCCTGCACCTTGATTTTGGACTTCTGACCTCCAGATCTGTAAGAGAATAAAGTTCTGTTGTGTTAAGCGGTGAATGAGAATTCCAGCTTCTCCACATCCTCACCAACACCTAGTAATGTCAGGAATCTTGTAATACAAGTCCAGACTTGAGGTCTAGCATATAAAAACGTCAATTAAAAAAATTTTTTTTAGCCATTCTAATGGGTGTGTAGTGGTATCTCATTTGGTCTCAGTTCACATGTCCTTCCTGGCTAGTGATGTTGAACACCTTTGCATCTATCTCTTTTTTTGGTGAGAGGTCAGTTCAAATCTTTTGCTCAATTTTTACTGAATCTCCTTTTTATTATTGAGAACGTGTGTGCCTTTAATATACACCATTACTGACAATAACTTATACAAATACAACTTTATATTATTGAACCACTGTATGACACACAATGTAAAGAATAAAACAAACATCTTTCAGTTTATACTTTGTATCAGACTCTACTGAATAGACTTTTAATGAACTCTATTTTATGTCTCTTTATCAGGTATTAACATTTGGAACAATGGGGCTGAGTCAGAACTTCATATCAGGTGCAACATCAAGTCTATTCATTTATTTTATTTTTGTTGGAGCACAGAGGGTGTAATAGCAAAGGGAAGAAGAGCACAGATGGCATGTTTTGCAATATTTGGGTATCTTTGCAATGGGCTCCTCCAAAAATCATTAATTATTTCATCTTGGAGAGCTCACCTTCCAGTTTTTCAGGATCTGGCGGCTGAAATTACTCATCTTCAGTCTGAACTGTTCAACTGTTTGTTTGGAGCCATAAGGGCAGTTTTTTGTTAAAACTGCCTCTGTCAGATACATTGATGAGAAAAGTTGAGTGGGATAAATGTTCTAACACATAATGAGCATTGAATACTGTCACAAATATGTGCTGAGATTATAGGATTCCTAACAGGCTGCTAATTATTGAATAGACAGCAGGCCGCCATGAATTAGCAAATAAATACACTTGCAGATCCTTGGGAATCATACATTGATGTGCATCAGGTAACCTTACTTTCCCGTCTCCCCAGGTGTGTTGTGCCATTTTAAAAGGCAGGTTATCGAAATTTAAAATTGATCATGTATGTACACAAACACACACACACACACATACACACATATATATGGAAATTTTGCATAGAATTTTTAAAAAGAATTTCCCATTAAGGAGAAAACCTGTACCAAGCAGATTCACATCCATTATTTCACAGAATTGTTTCTAAACTCTAGATCAGTTGAGGTCAAACTGTAGCATGTGTAAACATCCCCTGGGGAAGGAGTTTGTGACAGTGCAGTCCCCACCAGGAGTTCTGATTCACTGGGTCTGGACAGGGTCTCCCCATGCTGTCCCACTAATTCTGAAGATGTAACAAGCTTTGAGAAAATGCAGGCAGCCCTCAATTGTCTCAAACTAGCATTGTTACATTTTCTGATGGGGTTTCCTCTGATACAGGGGTGGGAATTCAAAAACTTATAGTCTAGTAACAAGTAGGGGGAAAATACAGAAATCCAGGACCATGTAACAACAAGAAATCTCTTTTTTTTTTTTTTTTTTTTTTTAAGAGTGCATCAGTACTCTGTACATATCTCAGCATTGGGTATGAATTTCAAACCCTAGGGTTAGTTGGAGCCAGGCCGTCCTGGAGGGAGAAGAGCCGGGTTCCTTATCCTTAACCCCCACAATGGCTTGTACATGACCTTCTCAGATCCAAATGGAAAGGAGCCCTCGGGGACCCCCACCTAGTTGATGAGGGCCTCTCAAGGCTGTGTTGGTTGGTGGCACAATGGGTCCTATCCTGGGGTTCGCTGGGATTCCTCGAAGGTAGCTGTTTCTTCCCTCCCGTCCTCTGTCTTTAGGGACAGGGAAACCCGCACTGGTCACAGGAAGGTTGGAAACCCCCTGGGCTGGATATGTTCAAAGACACGTTTTACAATTCAGTATCATCTACAATGTAAAATTCAACACAGATAACATTTTGGTTAGAGGAGATTGAGAGAAAAGGGAAAGAAATAAAGGAGTATTATTCAGAAAGACAGCAAATGGAGAAATGAAAACAAAATGATTTTGCTTCACGATTTTGTCGCCCGCTTCGATTCGCTGTCATAGGCAGACTTCTAAGACGTTCCCCCAAATTCCTGGCCCCTGGTGTAAACATGTATTTTCCTAGTTATTCAATAAAACTCCAATCTCGGTGTTGCTGTGAAGGGCTTTGCAGATGTAATCAACCCCAAATCAGTTGACTTTAAGATAGGGAGATTGATGGGTAGGCCCGACCTCAGGGTCTGGAAGTCAGAAAGAGGGAGGTCAGAGACATCAGAAGCTTGACCCAGAGCGGGGTGGCACAGTCACGTGGCTCCGTGTGCAGGTTGCCTCTGACAGCCCACAAGGAAACCGGAGCCTCAGTCCTACAACGCAAGGGACTGGATTCTGCCTGGAACAATCTCAACGAGCTCAGAGGCAGAATCTCTCCTCAAGACTCTGGACGAGAACTCAGCCGGGCTGACACCTTTATTAATGCTGTCAACCAGCCCTCTGGCCTACAGACCCGCATGAGCTCGTAAATGGGTGTTGTTGTTTTAAGCCATTTAAGTTAGTGGCAAGTTGTAATGCAGCACTAGAAAACCCATGCACACAATCTCTCTCTTTCTGGACCTCATAGTATAGACATCCTTGTTTTTGTCAAGAATCCTCACCTAGGCAGAAGTTTTACAATTCATTGATCCTTGAATCTGTTGCCTTTCAGGGAATTTAAAAAGCTTGAAATCCACATCGCTATTTTGCAACTTCAGTCATGATTAGGGGTCTCAAGTATTGCCTTGCTCTTAGGATGACATTAAGCCAAATTCCTCTCTCCATCGTCTCTAAGTTTATTTATTCATTTTGAGAGAGAGACCAAGAGAGCAAGGGAGGGAAGGGCAGAGAGAGGGGAAGAGACTCCCAAGCAGGACCTTGCGGTTAGCACAGAGCCCAATGCAGGGCTCAAACCCACGAACTCTGAAGTCACGACTTAGCTGAAACTTAGACACTTAACCAACTGAGCCGCCCGGTGCTCCTCCTTTCTGTCTTATTTTAGCTTTCCTTCTTTCCACGAAATCTCCTTTAATAGCAAATTTATCAAAGTCTAGAATAATTTGATTTGGCTATTCAATTGTACACAGTGCATTATTTCAGCTACTGTGGAAAAGGATAAATGGCCATGAAATATGGAAAGTGAACTGTTGCCAGTGGTTAGCAAACTATGGAGAGGACGTGCTGCTTACCTTTACAAGCCGCTTTGTAGAAACACGTTTAAGTGGCAGGCAACATGGCACGGAATTGAGCACAAGCTGCGACTTTGATTAAAACCAGTTCAACATGGGCGCACCTGTTCTGTGACTTTGACCAAATTACTCAACCTTTGTCGACACTGGATTATAACCTTAATTTCTAGGGTTTTTGTGGTGATTACATAAGATCATGTATGTAGCCTATAGTAGTTACTCAATAAATGATAGATTATCAAAGGTTAAACATTTTAAAGCTGCCAATTTGTGTTGTCTGCAAGCCTGCTTGCTCCTCATAGTCACCCTGCAGAACTCAAAAGGTCTGATCATTATCTCAGATCTCCTCAGTCCAAACCCCCAAGTGTACGCATGGCCCAGGCATCTTGACTATTTAAAAGCTGGTCAAAAACATCTTTTCAGTGGTCCTCTTCATGGGCGAGCCCACCAGCAGCACAATTTGCGATAGGACAGAGCTCTGTTGGCAAAAGGAACTAGAAATGATGTACTTCTGACCATAGGAGTTTAGCTTTCGTTGTGCATTGGGGGTTGTTTGAAAGCTAGTCATGATCAAGAAACCAGGCTCTGTGGAAATATGGCTGATTCGAGGGCTGGGGCGGAGAACGTGCAATGCGAGCCTGGAGCATCTTGAATTAGCAGAAGATAAGGAAGTGCTCAAAAACGAAACATTGGGGCCACTTAAAAGGGACACAAGAGGCCACCTAAAAGAGCTCTCAGTGGCCAAACCTGGGGGAATTTGAGTAATAAAATAAATGCTGGATTATAATCCAAAGTTTAAAATAAATATCCATGAGTCCACATTGATATGAAAGAATAATCGAATAACTAAGTAGGGAGAAGAGGTAAATATACTGTACAGAAGAATTACAAATAGTCTGTGTAGATATCTCCCCTCAAGCGGACAGGGGGGGTTACTTCTCCATTGCCACAGTGTGGGCAGTACTTTGTGACTACATATAACAGGACGTCCTGGGTGGGCTCTGAACAGGAAAGGGACATTAGAAAAAATGTTGGCTCCTTGTTTGTGACAGGTATACTATAGGAAGGTAGGATATTAAAATAGGGAAACTGAGTCTGTGCAGCTTTTCTGTAAGTCTAAAAGTATTCTCAAATAAAAGTTAAAAAGAAAACACCTGGTCATGGGGCACTTGTGTGGCTCAGTTGTAAGCTTCTGACCCTTGATTTTGGCTCAAGCCATGATCTCACCATTGGTGACATTGAGCTCCATGTCAGTCTTACATGGGAAGGCTGTATGGAGCCTGCTTGGGATACTCTCTCTCTCTCTCTCTTTCTTCCCCTCCCCAACTTGCACGTATGCGCCCATACATGCACATGCATTCTCTCTCTCTCTCAAAATAAATAAACTTAAAAAGAAAAAAACAGAAGAGACCAGGGAACATCCTTTCTCTTCCTGCCACCATGTGAGACTATGGCAAGAATAGGGCCACGTGCAAGCCATAAAGAGTGGCTTCCAGGACTGGAATCAGCTGGCATATTAGGTTTTTTTAATTAAAAAAATTTAAAGTATCTCTATGTCCAACATGGGGCTCAAAATCATGACCCCCATCATGCCCTTCTGATTGAGCCAGCCAGGCGCCTGGCATATTGATCTCATGAAAACGTTGAGAAATGAATGTTTTGTTAAAACCACCCCATCTGAAGTATTTTATTATAGTAGACAAAACAGATTTACAGTAGTAAACATTTTTGTTATATATCTGGGGGAAAATATTTTTTCCCATCCTCTCCCCACCCCCATATTAGTGCTTCTGCCACTGTTGATGATAGCTTATCTGGGTATAGAATTATATATGGCAATTTCCCTTCATCATTTAAGAAGTATTACCTCATCATTGTCTCTTGGCATCTAGTCTTCCTTTGGTGAAAAGTCCACTTTAAGTTTAATTGTTTTTACTTTGTAAGTAATCTGTCTTTCCTTCATGATAACTATGATTCTTTTTTTTTTTAAGTTTATTTTTTATTTTGAGAGAGAGAACAAACACAAGTGGGAGAGGGGCAGAGAGAAAGAGAGAATCCCAGGCAGGTCCCACGCTGTCGCCTCAGAGCCTGGCAAGGGGCTCCATCTCACAAACGTGAGATCATGACCTCAGCCAAAATCAAGAATTGGACACTTAACCGACTGAGCCACTCAGGTCCCCTTATGATTCTTATCTTTGATGATATATCATTATGTTGTGATATTTTAAATTTAATTTGATTTATTATTTTTTATATTGTAAGTGTACTTTTTAATCCCTATTCCCTATTTCACCCAACCCCACTTTGCTCTCTATAGTTAAGAGTCTGTTTCTTGATTTCTCTCTCTCTCCCTCTTTTTTCCTTTGCTCATTTGGTTTGTTCTTAAATTCCACCTATGAGTGAAATCATATGTCATTTGTCTTTCTCTGACTGAATCATTTTGCGAAACATAATACTCTCTAGCTCCATCCGTGTCATTGCAAATGGCAAAATTTCATTCTTTTTTTATGGCTGAATAATATTCTATTGTGTATGTATACCATGTCTTCTTTACCCATTCATCTATTGATAGACACTTGGGCTGCTTCCATAGTTTGGCTTTTGTGAATAATGCTGCAATAAACATAGGGATGCATGTATCCCTTTGAATTAGTGGTTTTGTATTTTTTGGGTAATACCCAGTAGTGCGGTTACTGGATTGTGGGGTTCTATTTTTAACTTTTTGAGGAATCTCCATACTGTTTTCCACAGTGGCTGCACTAGTTTGCATTCCTAACAATAGCACAGGAGGGTTCCTTTCTCTCCACATCTTCTCCAACAGTTGTTTCTTTATTTTAGCCCTTCTGACAACTGTGATGTAATATCTCATTGTAGTTTTGGTTTATGTTTCCCTGATGAGTGATGTTGAGCATCATCTGTTGTTGGCCATCTGTATGTTTTCTTCAGAGAAATGCCTATTCATGCCTTCTGCCCATTTTTGATTAGATCATTTGGTTTTGGGGTATTGAGTTGTACCAATTCTTTCTGTATTTTGGATACTAACCCTTCGTTGGATATATCATTTGTAGATATCTTCTGCCATTCACTAGGTTGCCTTTTAGTTCTGTTGATTATTTCCTCTGCTGAGCAGAAGCCTTTTCTCTTGGTGAGGTCCCAGTAGTTTATTTCTGCTTTTATTTCCCTGAGCCTCAGAAGACATGACCTGAAAAATGTTGCTGTGGCTGATGTCAGAGAAATTATTGCCTGTGCTCTTTTCATGCATTTTTCCGGTTTCCGGTTTCACATTTAGGTCTTAAATCCATTTTGAGTTTATTTTTCATATTCCAGTTTCATATTACAGCATTTTTAAATGTGGATTCACGTCACTTGGAGTGACGTGGAATCACAGTAAGCAGGCTTCACAATAGACCAACCACATCTTAGGATCTGTTAATGATCTTCGTGTCTGTCGTAATTATTCTCCATTTAACACTTTTCATCTTCATCCATTCTCTCTTCTTCTTCTCTGTCCTGCTTGGGAAGAAACTCTTGGGCTGCTTTGAGGGCTGACCTCCAATTGGTTTGACCAGTGGGAGGCATCATCAGAAGACTGATGGGCCAGAAAAGTGGGAAATGGAGGTATAGCTTCCTTTTCCCTACTTGCTTCAGGGACTCATGTCTGGTAGTATCTGTGTCCTCACCCACGACTATAGCTCTTCCTCCCAACTCTACCTCCCACTGGGCACAGACACTACCTCTTCCCCTGCACCAGCTGTGTGGTTCTAACAGCTTTCCATGGTCACCATTCTCTCGGCCTCATTGCCACAAAGATTGCCCAGCATCTTTGTAGAATCTGCCTCATTTTACCATGGGAATGTGGGTGGGTTGGCAGCAAAGATTTTCACCACCACCACCACTCACTCCCTCACAGCTTTACAAATGTAAGATAGAGTTTCATTCATTCATTCACTCACTCACTCACTCACCCACACAAAGCATTGTGCCGGGCACTGCTACAGACCCAGTGAGAGACATAAAACGTGTCTCACAGGCCCCATATGTCATGTCATCATTTGTCTCTCCACGTCATCACTCCTTTCCTCGTAGCCAGCATCCTGGTAACATCATGGTGTCTGTTGTCTTCTACTTACGCTCCTTTACTTTACTGATGCTTCCTTACCGGACACTTCCTGCCTTAATGCTCCCCCCTCTCCTTCATCTATTCAATTCTAATTTAGCCTTCAAAATTCATCCAAGCAATATTTCTTCCAAGAAGCAGTCACCAGGTCTTTGGTCTTCACATTTCCCCATTTCGTGATTATTCTCAGAGCACTTGGTATAAAATATACCAGAAACTATGCTAAGCCTTTACGTGGATTGTTTCACGAATCCTCAAACAGCCATATGAGGGTGATGCTATTAAACCCCCATGTCACAGATTAGGAAACTAACCCTCAGCTTATCTAAATGCCAGGTCCAAGTTCACACAGCCAGTAAGTAGTGGAGCTGGGATTTTACCCACACAACCCCTCTGTGCTTTCTCATCACCCAGCTGTCTTCTCCCATAAGACTTCCCTTCTTCAGATGTCCTCCTAACCCAGTACATAAGGGGTTAAGGCCCCATGCAGTATGGGTCTCCAGATTCGGTTCCGGTTCGCAGGGCCTTCCCACATTTGTTCTGATTCACAGGTGACTGTGTAAATATTTTGATGATCATCCCACCTTCATGGGATTGTTGAGCAGATAAAATGTTTTATCATTTATAAAGCTCTTTGCATGGCTCCCAACAGTTAGTAAAGCCACAGTGTATGATATTTATCATGGAGATTTATTTTTTATTCTGACCTCACATCCATGACCTCTTCTTCTGGACACAGACCGTATTTTCATATCTTCCTTGCATAACCCCCCCTGGATGTAGGGCAGCAGTGGCATATGAACATGCCTAGCCAATCTAAACATCTCCTCTCTCCTACCCACAGTGATTGGTGCAAGAATGGGGACATGACCCAAAATGGATTCAATGAGCTGTGCTTAGCTTCTACTCCTTAGAGCAACACACAAAGAGGAATTTGGAATTGTTACCAAGTATTCCCTAAAGTCTTTTTCAACTCCAAGAATTTATGTTACAAAACACCCAATTGATGCTAATAAGAGTCATATTCAACATTAAGAAATGAGAGACTATGATCTGAGTATTAAGAGTATCCAGCAAAGCCTGAGTGCAATTCTGAGTTTTGCAGGAACATTAATACATTTTCCATCCCCTCCCTTTTTGTTTAAATAAATGTAAGTGGCTATTTTGACGCTCACTAAAAGAGTCCTATAGCAGTGGCTTAATATTATGATTATTTGGCACACATATAGTAAGTTCCTACCCTGTGCCATTATTCTGGCTTCTGTTTTCATCCTCTGTGAGACTTGAGTCGCCTCACCCGCCCGCCACATCTAGCCACTGGCCTCCTGGAGGAGTGGAAGGACATTGGTGCCTGTTCTCCACGGATGCTTTGCTTCCTTTCAGGACTCCCAAAGAAAGATCTTTCTGCCCACGATTTTGTGACTTATTCAAGCTCTATCAATGAACTAATGACATGTTCTTCATCAAGACTGTGAAATTCCCTAAAGCAAAGGCCACGTCTTATAAATATTTCTTGCTCCCTGGAAGCAATGTGTTTCCCCAAAATGAGTGAGTAGTAGATGTTGGCTAACCCTCTTAAAGAGGGTTTGACTTTAAAAGTCAAATAAAATGGAGAAATATCCATTGTTTGTGATCAAGTAAGACTGTCACTGCACTAGTTTGCCTGGTTGACTAGTGACTTCTGGGCACTTAAAGTCTGATGCCCTAACAGTCATTGGAACCTTTATCTAGACATCTGATTCAGTAATAAATTTGGCCAAAATCCCTGGTGTCTGAAATGTCTGTTTCCCTTGCTTTTGGCCTTCTTAATAACTAAATCAGGTCAAGTATGTGGCTTTCCAATCAGTTCTGCAATGGCTCAAACAAGCCAAACCGACTGACTGTGGGAACTGTACTTATTATGTGACTAAATGGGAAATTATTAGGTGTTCACTTTTTTTTCAGGTCACACCCTCTACCCATTGGGCATTTGAGGACAGAGTTACCTTGCAGGTTCTCTTAACAAGTCTCCAGCTGCCTCCAACTGGGAACTCCTCTTCCCAACCATTCATACAGGTGAGGTCTGCCCTCTAGGCACTACCCTGAGGGGAAATTTAAAGAAATGTCCCTGCTGAATCCTTTCTGGTAAAAATGAAGTTGCATAATTTTTTCAGAAAGTAGTTCCCTAGGGAGCTATTGTTTTCAGGCACCTAATCAAATTCCCTGGAGCTGCACTAGGGAGTAAGATTGTATGATTACCATGCGGGACCCTTGGTCCATTTTTCTGTGCATCTGGGCAGAGAACAGACCTACGGCACATGCTTCTTTTTTTTTTTAAAGACAAGCGTTTATTTTGTTTTAAGTTTATTTATTTATTTTTGAGAGAGAGAGAAAGTGCGAGTGAGGGAGGGGCGGAGAGAGAGGGAAAGAGAGAGAATCTCAAGCAGGCTCCACATTGTCAGCACAGAGCCCAATGTGGGGCTCGAACCCACAAGCCACGAGATCATGACCTGAACTGATGTCTGACACTAAACTGACTAAGCCACCCAAGCACCCCCATGAGAGATTCTTTATGCAGGAGCTCTTCTTATTCCACAGAAGGGCCCTCCCTTTCATTTGACAGGACCCAAACTCGGACATTTGATTTTATTTGATTACAACTTACTACTATCAGTTGAGTATTCTGCAAAAGAGACTTCAGTTTGGAAAAAACTCAGAGATTACTTGGCAATCACACCAAATTTCTCTTCCTGTGTCTTCCTAAAGTGTGTAAATTACACAGACAAAAGTCCATCTTAAGAGCAGACCTGAGCGGCCCTTCGTTCTCTATGGAAAATATGCAAACAGACTCTTTTATAATACAAGAGAGTAAACACAAAAACATTACACATAGTAAGTTTTTCACAGACAAACCTGAAAAGGGGGGACTTAGCTGAAGTACATCAGGGGAGGGAAATCATATTGAAATATCAAGTAGAAGAAAGGTCCACAGAGTCCTGTTCAACACCACATGGGAACCGCACTGACAAATACAGAACATAAAATAAGGTTATTCCAAATGAACATTTGAAGTATATCAACATAGGTATCTAAATTCCTTAATTACTGTGTTCAAAGGAGCAAATATTAAGGTACCACAGCTATCTCCCAAATATTTACTTTGGAGATAAATTTTTCCATGCTTGCTTTTAATCCTTAGGCAGTTTTTTTCTGTAAGGAAAGATATCAGATGAAATCCACCCAGCCACTTCTAATTATGCAAAAGAAGAAAATAAGATGCCTTTCTTAATGTAAAGAAGAAACATTACAATTGACTACATGTTCCTTTGATGGAAATGATGTCTTTCATTTTGTCTTTGTGTGTGAAGTTTTTGGTGATGTAGTTTTGATATGTAACTCCCTACAGACGAAGGTCTATAAGATCTCTCTCTTCAGGAAGCACCTTGGTGATGATTGACCAAAAGAGCCAGAGAAAGTGGGGAAATCTATGGAGTAAACTCATTCATTCATTATTCACTCATTCCTATATAGAGAACTTAAATTGATAAGCCAATGAGCTGATAATCTAGGTCAGTCATCTTGCAGTTTCTAGGAACTTGGTGGATTCATGCGAAACAGGAGTTGAGCTTCGAGATTGAGGGTCACCTCTGATCACTGAACAGAATTAAGCTATCTCAGAGGACTTCCAAGGAGAGCAGTATACATCATGGAAACCGCAGGTTTGGTAAAGCATCCCAGGGCTCCTCCATCCCAGTTATACAGAAGGATTACCCCAAAACTAGACAGCCCCCCACCCCCAAAGAATTTGGCTCAATGGTTCAAGGATGAACTGGGCATCGGTCTTTTCTAAAAAGCTCTCCAAGTGAATCTGCTGTGTAGCCAGGATTAAGAACCACTGAGCCAAAGACCATTTAGAACATTCAATAATGGAACTAAATTGGTAGGTCTAACTCCAAGACTCTACTTAATTAAACGCGTTTTAGATGGGACGTTCAGCATTCTGGAGGTTTTAAAATCCCTGTGGTAGAGAGGCTAAGGGCCACCTGGGAGGCAGGAAAAACTGGGTTTGAGGACTGGTTCTACCTCTAGTTGGCACTGTCCTTGAACAAGACACTCCTTTAAGACTGCATTAACTGAAAAATAGGAATAATACTTCATGGGGTTTTATTTGAGGAAATCAAATAGTTGGCATAGAGTCTAGCACGGTACTTAGTTCTTAGCAAGTGTGCGAGGTTGAAAAGTGATCCCTTGAAAGATATTCATGTTAAATTCCTAGAGTTGGCAGATGTTACCCTATCTGAAAAAAGGGTATTTTCTGATATGATTCAGGATCTTGAGACGAGATCATCGTGGGTTATCTAGGTAGGCCCTAAACCCTATGACAAGTGTCCTCATAAGAGAGACAGATGGAGGTTTGCAACAGACACACAGAGGAGACCCCCAAGAGGAGAAAGACCGAGTGAAGAGAGAGGCAGGATTGGAGTGATGTGGTCACGAGCCACAGAGCACCAAGGACTGTGGAAGCCCCCAGAAAAGAGCGAGGAAAGGCATAGACCGGATTCTCCCTCGAAGCCCCCAGAAGGAACCAGCCCTGCCCACACCTTGACTTTGGATGGCTGACCTCCGGAACCATCAGAGAGTGAATTTCCATCGTGCCAAGTCACCACGTGGGTGCCGTTTTCCTCCAGCAGCCCTAGCCAGTGAATACAGTAAAAATTCAATGAGTGCTGGCTTGCTTCACGATTAGGACGGAATAGGAAGTTCTACAAAAGAAGCAGTTGGAATCATTTTCAGGCAGAAGCCAAGCCCTTCTATGGAGAGTCTAAAGATGTTTCGAGAGCAGAACGAACACTCAAATCCAAAGAACAAACCATCCACTCGAAAAGTTGGCGTGGCAGAGGTGCTGGTAGTCTTCCTCTGGCCTTTCCTTCACAGGGAGCCCAGGATGGGATGCATGACCCACCATGAAGTACCTGTGTGGACCCACCGAGGGGCTCAAGACCGACTCTACCAAGTGATGGCAAGGATGTGGTCCACTGGAACTGTCATGCGCTGCCCTGGGTACATAACATGGAAAACGGTATTTTCTTCAAAGGTGTAAATCTGTGCCTACCTAACATTTGCCCAAGAGAAACGGAAACAGATGTCCACACAAAGACTTGGGCTGGATTTTCATAGCCACTTTATTGTAAACCCCCCCAAATGGAAACAACCCCAATATCCATCAACTGGTGAACAGATAAACAATGAAATACCAATGATCAATAAAAAGAAACCATCTACTGATGTCTTTAACAACTCAAATGAATATCAAAGCCATTATTTGGAGCTGAAGCAGATACGAAAGAGTATATACTGTATTATTCCACTGATACACGTGTTTGGAAAATGAAAGGTCATCTATAATCACAGAGAGCAGATGACTGCTTGCCCAGGGACATGGTAAGAGGTGTTGGGGGGAAGCCAGAAGGGATGGAAAGCAAAGAGGCGCAAAGAAACTTTTGTAGTGATGGAGAGGTAGGGTCTTATTGGCAGTTGTGACTTCGTGGGTCTATAAATTTGTGAAAACTCTTCAAAATGCATATTTTACAAAAGTGCAGTTCATTTCTTGTGAACGGTGCCTCGGTGATGTTGTTAGGACAGAAATGGGAGCATGCGCCTCTGGGAAGGTGGCCAGTTAGCAAGGAGGTCAGCTGAAAGGCCACTGGGAATCCAGCCTGGAGGGGATGTAGAGGTGGCTGAACGGCATGATGGAGGGAGAGGTGTTCTGGACCCAGTGTAAGCAGAGCGATGGTCAAAGCCGACCTGTTGCGGAAGGTTTCATAATAACGATTTAAACGAGTAACCAAGCAATGCGAGGAGCACACGAGTTCCCCTTTCAGTCAGGCCCTCATTTCTCAGCAGCAGCAGCCTCGCTGCCCGTTGCTGTGCTGGGAGATGATTCTGGTTCTGGGTTTGTCTCCTCTGGGAGAAATGCCTTCTTCTGGCGCTGCCTCTCTTCCAGGGCTCAGGCTGAGCGTGGGGTACGGGGCATTCTCTAGCCTCCTGGGCCTGCCCCCCTCCCCCGTGAAAGAAAACCCACCAGGGCCCTCACCTTCAGCTTCCTGAGTGGATGGCTTGTACTCTCTGCTTGAGTGTTTGTTCCGCTCCAGGAAGCATCCTTAGACCCACTGCAAAAGCCACCTTTGAACGTAGTAGAACAGTATTACTTTTCCACTTTAAAACAGGATATGTGGGGCGCCTGGGTGGCTCAGCTGGTTAAGCATCAGACTTCGGCTCAGGTCATGATCCCTCTCTGTTCGTGGGTTCGAGTCCCGCATTAGGCTCTGTGCTGACAGCTCAGAGCCTGCAGCCTGCTTCTAATTTCTATGCCTCCCTGTCTCTCTGCCCCTCCCTTACTCACACTCTGTCTCTCTCTCTCTCTCAAAAATAAATAAACACTAAAAAAAAAAAAAAAAAAACAGGATAAAGAAATGCTTTTAAAGGAAGCATTAAAAAGGAAGTTGAAGGTATTGGAAATTGGGAATAAGAGAAAATATTTCTTGCTAGTCCTACCGTTCAAATATGAATACAAAACACTTTCAATGTTTTTCCACTCTTTTTTCTAAATAAAGGCTTTTTTTAAAAAACCATTGTCACAGGGCGCCTGGGTGGCTCTGTCGGTTGAGCCTCTGGCTCTTTATTTCGGCTCTGGTCATGATCTTACAGTCCGTCGGTTCGAGCCCCACTTCAGGCTCTGCAGTGAGCGTGCGGACCCTGCTTGGGATTCTCTCGCTCCCTCTCTCTCTCTGCCCCTCCCTTGTTTTCAGGAGCGTTGTCTCCTTCCCCCTCTCTCTCAAAATAAATAAACTTTAAAAAATTGTCATTATACAACATACACAGCTTTATTTCCTGCTCCTTTTTTTTTTTATCGTTACCTTCTGGCTGCTTTTCTGTGTTATTGTGCAGCCTCCATAAATATTATCTTTAATGGCTGCATAATATTTCATTGAGTGACTATGCCATTGTTAACCATGGCTCTGTTAGCAGAGAGTTTGAAAAACAATTAGATGGGGATTTCACTCAAGATATTAAAAGGAGGAGGCCTGATGGGTGAAAGATGCCTTGACCGGAAGTAGGTCTCAGACTTTGCTTCAAGCTGAGTTATTAGCTGGTAACCTTGAACATGTGTCATTACTTCACTATGGCCTCTGGCTTGTAAGTCCTACTTACAAGAACTGTTTAAGTCTCCTAGCTTTACAGTTCTGGGATTATGTGGGGTGCCTGTCTGGCTCAGTCAGTGGAACATGAAACTCTTGTTCTCAGGATTATGAGTTCAAGCCCCATGTTGGGTGTAGAGATTACTTAACATCTTTAAAAAAAAATTCTGGGATTCTGTGATCTATTCTACTAAACCAAAATGCCTGATTTTGGCTACCCAGGTTTCTTACTCATCCCTTCATTCTTCATATTTTCTATTGAAGTGATTTGAGTTTAGTGGGACTCAATAAACCTTCACTTTAACAGACCACAATAGGAGAAAACCCAATTTATGTTAATTCCTTCATTTATAGAAATAAGTATTTCGAAAGAGCTGACTTGTTTTCTACACATTCACTCAGCATAGTTCTAACTGATTTCATGTCACATCATTGAGAATGACCAAAATTAACACAAGTTTCAATGTCAACAGTGGCCTAGAAATCAAGCAACTTATGAGACCAAGTGGACAAGGACATGGGTAAAAATACACATCTTATTAACATCTACAATTAAAATGAATCTTCAGGCTTGGAAAGGCTCTTCTGAATTACATGGAGCTCACTGGATCTGTTCCATATGTAACAACTAACAACTTTAAATTTGCAAGATTGTACGCCTCCAAATAATAGGAGAGACTCCTGCCTGGCTGTCTGGAGCCCGATAAACAACTCCATTAATTAAAAGGTGCAAGTCATTAGCATATGTTACTACTATTACCATGTACTTCCCTCTATTGTCACTTACATTTGCTTCATTATGTACCTCTCACTAGTGTAACTTACACTTGGGCCTCTTTTGAGCTTTTAAAAAAAAAACCCAGCAGTTTCTACTTTGTATTTACTGAATAGTATTATTATAGAGTAAGGGTAATCTCTTTACTTCTATTTGAGGACAAATCCAGTCCTAATAATTTAATCACCACTTGTAGAAACTTAAGATCATGTTTCAAAAGCAAAAACATTAGTGCTTAGAAATATGAAATCAGTGTATACAAACTACTATTTAGCCAGTATTCCCAAGTGATATTGTTATATGGTGGGTAAAATCTTCCCCTAGAATATCACATAGTGGCTAGCACAATAACAACAAAAAAGAATATAAGAAAATATAACAGATACACAATGATGGCATACCCTTGGTGGGCCTCCACAGAAAAAAGTGAGGGATGGTGGGAAGCAAAGTAAAAACATAATTTCCCCAACCGTCTTATACTTTTTAATAAAACACTTTAGCCAACTGTTTTCCTAAAATGGAATTAAATTTAGTATAAAAATACAATCACCTCACTTCTTTTAGTTCTCATTTGGTGTTTTTCCCATTGTTTTCTTTTTTAATTGTTTATTTATGTATTATTTTGAGAGAGAATGCATGATCAGAGAGGGGCCGAGAAAGAGGATCCCAAGCACTCTCCTCACCGTTAATGCAGAGCCCCACACGGGGCTCAGTCTCAGGAAACATGAGATCATGACCTGAGCCAAAGTCAGGAGTCGGACGCTTAACTGATGAGGGCCACCCAGGCGCCCCATTTTGGTTTTTTTATGAAAAGTTAGAAGCCTTGGGAAAGTGAACTCATCAAATTACTATGAAAGTTGGTATACTTTCTTTCAATCCTGCAAATTACTTTAGGTTAGCAGAATCCTGAGAAAGCCACCAATTCATATTTTATATAGTTTCTCCAAACTTTAAACGAGAGCCTTCTTAACTTTGCCAACTGAGTTTTACTTTATAATGAAAAAATTACATTTGAGTTGGTTTAAATGACCAGGAACAGTGTAAGTCTATTGATTTTTTCAAGATAAAAAAAAAATACTCCAGCTGCTCTGTGGGCTCAGAAATGTCTTCATTTGCCATAAAAATGCGTGGCAAGTCTCACTCATTTACTGAAGATACCTTAGGGTAGGAATTCATTCAATCAGGAAAGCCGTTGATCAATAAGAAAGCGGATAACCCATTCATTCAGTTCATTCACTTAATATATGTATGAAGTGTTTCCTGTGTGTCAGGCACATTGGAGGAAAATATTAATTATCGATTCTTAGATCACAACCAGACGTTCCTGAAGAGGCACCATAAAGCCTTCTTGGACACACCCCCTCTGCGTTTTAATTCTCAGAAATAATTCTAGCAATTGGCTCTCACATACCCCTCCATCTATGCCCTCAGTAATTGTTTACAGAGTCTCCCACGTGCAAAAGGCTGTGGAAACCTCCCACTAAATAAAATAAATTCCCTACCATCAAAGCGCTTACCACCTGGCAGGCAAGGGAGACAATGTTACTAATCACAACAGTCCTGCAGGGTAGAAAAGGCTAAGTGTGTATGAGAATCTGCCCTAGCTCAGAGGAGGAAGAAACTACTTCTGTTTGGGGACTGGAGTATAATTACTTGTTAGATTTTCTTTCTTCCCTGATGTAGTATAAGCTCTGTGAAATCAGGGCATGGGTGTGCCTGTCTTAGTGGAATCTTCAAGAAGGAATGCACACCTGATACGTACTAGGTGTGCAGAAATATTTGTCCAGAGAATGAGTGACTTGGCATTTGGCTTAGGTTGTAAAAGATTAGGATTCGGTTACATGGACAAAGGAGGTGGCGGGGGCATTCCTGGTGAGGGAAGTGTGAATTGGAGGGGAAGTGCGGGTGCATAGCGCGGCTTTACATTTCCAGGTTGAATTAGTCAGGGTAATTAACATGAGGTGCTGCAGTAGAAAAATCCCAGTCCGCAAAGGTTTAATACGATACTGTCTTATTTCTCTCTCAGGTCAGCACTGACGTGGGTTGGGTGGTCCTCCCTCCTTATTTGGGGCTATACTCTGTGGAATACATGGCCTCTAGGGTTGCATAAAAGGGAAAGAAACGGATGGAGGGGAAGTGCAGGTGCCTCAGCCTTTGCACATGGTCAATTAGAACTAATTCTGCGGCCAATCTAACTGCAAGGGAGGCTGGGAATGTGGGGAAGGACATAGACTATTTGGTGAGCACTCTCTCTGCCAGTTAAGTCTATGTTTATTTGAATACCACTTGTGTGTGTTTTCATTTATATAATTTTCATTCGCCCCCTTTTCCTTTAGGCTTTTCCAGATCACAGATTAAAACCTCGTACTTCCTTTGTCACTCCCATAGACTAAAGGTAAGTGCTTATCCCATCTCGCTGCTTCGTAAATGCCGCTGATAATTATGATTACATTCAAAGCTCACACTGTGCGCATGAATAACCTGAATTTTATTCATAAATACAAGAGATAGAGTGTAATCATTTATTTGATTATAATGTATTTGAACTGGAAATCTGACTTTAAGAGGTTTTCATTTCAAGCTAACCAAAAGGAACCTTTGCCCAATGTTTCTATCTATTCAGCCTTTCTGTGCCCCAGTTTCCTCGTCAGAAAAATGGGATTATGATACTCATTTATAAGATTCTTTGTTTCCTCAAATAACCCAAATGCTCTGATCAAGGCTAAACCACATAAGGATTAAATACTTGATTTTTATGCATTACACATAATTACACATGTATGTTAGCTGTGTGAAAGCAATTGCTAGAATATTTTTTGAGAATTAAAATTCAGAGGGGGTGTGTCCAGGAAAGTTTACACCAGGAAGGTGTCATGGGTACCATGTATGTGGTCTTTGACATATCCCTGTCATTTATTTCTTTAATTTTGTATTTTTATTTCCTATGAGAATGGAAAACGAGTTGGATTAGTCAGAGGAGTAGCGGGTGAATGTTTAATGGTCTGAGAAGGAAAAAAAAAGGGTGGGGGGGGAGTTAGGGAAATATTGCTCTGACATTTAAACTAAAAAAATGGGACTAGGTCAAGCTGAATTCGCTTGGATTTGAATTNAGGTGAATGTTTAATGGTCTGAGAAGGAAAAAAAAAAGGGGGGGGGAGTTAGGGAAATATTGCTCTGACATTTAAACTAAAAAAATGGGACTAGGTCAAGCTGAATTCGCTTGGATTTGAATTAGGCATAATTTAGCTGAGTATCATAAAAAACATGTACAAATAAATAAAACCTCGTATGAATTCCTTGAAAATGCTAGGGTCTTGGACTCAGGGCAAGTTTGTAGTTAAAAAGGAATTTTGGTGGCAAATACCTTCTAGCCGCCATGCATGGGAGTATTTCTCTCCATCAGTCATTCTCCACCTTCCGGGTGAATCCAAATGGCACAGATACAGGGGCCTCCCAACCCCAGGCATTCAGATTCTGTGGGTCCGGCGTGGGACCTGAGAACTTGCATTTCTAACACATGATTGATGCTGCTGGCCTGAGGGCTAAACTCTGAGAACCACTGTTTTCATCGCCTTCTTTGTGAAGACGACTTAATGAAGGCGAGGAGGAGAGAAGTCATTCATTCAGTGTCTCTGGGCCTCACACCCAGGTCGGCTGGGCTAAGGTTACACTCCACAGGCTGAGGTAGGATCCACTCAGGACATCTTGCTAATTTAATTTCTGTAACAGAAATGGGAACTGGGTAAGGATGGCACTTTGGATTGCTTGCGGACAGAGTCAAATGAAGCAATCATTTTAGGTTCTAGTTCTTTCACAGAATTTGAGGTCTGAGAGGGGTGTTAAAAGTGCTTTGAGAAAGAATACAGTATGAGAGAGGCAACCTAAACTCTTATTCCATTTGGCTTATCAATGGAGTGAGGGATATACCTACATATGGTTCTCACAGTCAACATAACACTTGCATTGGCCAGGTCAACATTCTGTGGAACAGTGATTTTTTTTTAATTTTTTAAAATTTATTTGCTTCTTTTGAGAGAGACAGAGAGAGCGAGCTGGGCAGGGGCAGAGTGAGGGGGAGAGAGAGAATCCCAAGCAGGTTCCACACTGTCAGTGTAGAGCCCAATGTGGGGCTCGAACCCATGAACTGAGCGATCATGACCTGAGCCGAAACCAAGAGCCAGACACATAACCGACTGAATCACCCTGGAGACCCTGCAGGACAGTAATTTAAAACATAGTTTGATGTAAGTTTTGTAAAACTCATGTAGAGACTCTTCCATGGGTCCAAACCAAAAATACCAGGATCAGAAGGGACAAGTCAATAACTGAGGTAAGTTTATCCACAAGATTTTGCAGAAATCAGCCTCTCGGAGAGCTAAACCAGAAAAATGAACCTCCAGATTGCTAATTCAGTCACTGTGCATAGAGGAATCTTCCGTCTTGTGTATAAGTAAGTGAGTCTCCTTTTACTATAAACAAATAGCACTACTTAGTAATTTTTATTAATAGAGTTTCTATGTATACAAAACCACTTTCAAGTTTGATATCATATTACATAAGTGCCTTGTAAAGTAGGTAATAAATGCCCAAATTATAAGGAATGTAGAGATGCGAAGGCAGCCTTGCAAATCGGCATGAAAATAAATCAGGCCTTAGAAGGTTTTAATCACCTCTCCGCACACTAGGAGGTTCACATGGAGTAAAATAATAAAAACTGTATCATTTGCCACCTGCCTGGCACAAGTTTGAGGGTTTAGTGGGCACATGGTCAGAAGTCAGGCAAGAAGAACTTGCCACAGATTATTTTCTTAGGGAAAAAGTGGAGAGGTGAGCACAGGTCACTTTTCACCTGGAGCCATTGTGGATGGATACTAAGTGGCCTAAAACCATGCCTCTAAATTCCTTCTCTCAGCTCCACGAGAAACTTACTGACAAAGAGGATATTTCAATAGAATCCTGAGAAATATTCAGGTCAAGATTCCAAACTCCACACATGGTCGGGCTTTTAAAAGCACTGCTTATTGGTGCAGGTTCTCAGGCACAGTGCCTCTGGCTTTCCACCTTTGTTCTGATCTTCCGGGTGTAATTAGAGGAAGTGTGTGCACGTGCTCGCACACACACAACACACACACACACACGCACATACCCCTCTTCATTCGTTATTTAGTATAGGCATATATCTGGATTAGGCAAAGACTTCTTACCCTTACTTTAAGGGAATCACAGTACATAATTAATGCAAGTACTTCCTTCTTTCTTTTTTTTAAATTTTTAAATGTTTTTATTTATTTCTGAAAGAGAGAGAGACAGAGAGAGAGAGAGAGACAGAGAGAGAGAGAGAGACAGTGTGAGCAGAGGAGGGTCAGAGAACGAGGGAGACACAGAATCTGAAGCAGGCTCCAGGCTCTGAGCTGGCTGTCAGCACAGAGCCCGACGCGGGGCTCAAACCCATGAACCAGGAGACCATGACATGAGCCGACGTCAGATGCTCAACCGACTGAGCCACCCAGGTGCCCCAGCAAGCGCTTCTTTCACAGAAATTCTATGAGATTCTTGGTATCCAGCCCTTGAACGATATGTTCTGTCCACTAATTTCCTTCTTCAGACCTGCCTCTAGCCTCCCCTGGCTTTAACAGTCTTATGTATTTGTCTTGAACTGCTGGGTCCTGCCATACCTGGCTTTAAGCCCAGTAACCCTGTAATTCTTATTTTAAAAAGTCTGGCACTCATGCCCTACTTCTCGGCAAGACTTAATAGCAGTGATCTTCAGGAAGGTCTCATAATACTAGGTCATCATTATTTGGATAACATATGCTATTAGGAATTATCACAAATAATGGAAACTAAACTACACTTGTAAAAATGAAGAAGCAAAGTACACGCCGTGGTGTGGCCGTCTGGAATGCTTCTCCCAGGCACAGGGGTGAATTAGTTAAGGGTTAAATGAGTGTAATGAGAAACCTATAGTCAAAGTTTCACTTGTGTGTTGCAAGTGATCGTTTGGGTTTGTTGAACTTTGCTTTGGTTTTTATCCACTGATACTTAATATAATAGTATGACATTTTAAATAGATGATATCTTTTTTTTAAAATTTTTAACGTTTTATTTATTTCTGAGAGAGACAGCATGAGCAGGGGAGGGTCAGAGAGAGGGAGACTCAGAATCTGAAACAGGCTCCAGGCTCTGAGCTGTCAGCACAGAGCCCGACGTGGGGCTCGAACCCACGTGAGATCATGACCTGAGCCGAAGTCAGACGCTAACTGACTGAGCCACCCAGGCACTCCAGGGGATATCTTAATAATCTGCACCCAAAGGCATAACACTCTGGCCAGTGGACATTATCCAATTTCCTGAGAATAATAGAATAGTGGGTGGCAGCGGTGCGAAAAGGAAATCTGAGTAATTGTGAGAAAAAAACCCCCAGATTTCTGAACTATAAGACGAGAAGCATCAGAATGCGGCCATGGGACAACAAGTTTCACAATAATATTAATCATGGCCGCCGCCCATTGAGTGCTACCCAAGGGCCATTTTGTTGTTAAGGAAACAGAGGTATGAAATAGACGACTTGTCTGAGGTCACATAGTCATTGGTGGAGCTGAGGTGTGAACACAGGTCTGAACCTGAAGTTTTGTGGTTAGTCAACAGCGCTGTACTCTCTCTCCATAGGAAAATGAGAATCCAGGCTCTGGAAGGCTGGGGGCTCTGTGTAGCGGTGGCCGTGCTGCCCCTGTCTTCTGCTACAGGTTTGGCCAATGTCCTGACCCTCCTGGCCATACAAAAGTGCAGCCAGGGACTCAACGCTCTGTGTGTCAGCAAAGGAGTTTGAGAGGTTTTCCAGTTTTTTCTTGGAGAATCTCCTTGCTGCTGCCCTACCAATTTGAAAGATGAGATCTCCACTGGCTAGGGCTGGCCCTCAATTAAGCATTAGAGAAAAGAGAGACATGCCACTCTAGGCCACCGCTGCCTGTCAAACAGGCTTAGTCGCCCTATAAAGGCTTGTGGTGAAAATGGGCTAATGCTCTGATGGCATTACTAGGCTCGGGACAGGGTTCGCGGAAGTGATCTCTGTCCTCATCAACCAAAGAAAGAACAGAAAGGAGTTTTAGTTTGTTCAAATTCCCGCTGTCCCCAAAGCTGTATCTCAAACACATTTACATGGAGGGCTGGGACCTGCCTTGTCAAAATACAGGGTTACTCAAGCCCTGAGGTGATGCTCAAACCAGACTTCTTTGGGGAGAGGCTGGTAGAGAATGCGGAATAAGACTAACCTCAGGTGCTCCCTCCAGCCCCGCACATCCCCTGCTCACTGCTGAGGAGACCTGAAAACATGGTGCCGATTTCCACCTGCTAGGCTCCCGGTGTGGGGCAGGGTATTACAGTAGACCCTGGGGGCTTCCTTTCTTCTTTGAAATAACACAGAAAGTTATGTAATAACTACGTACTCTCAGGAGCACTCTGGCCCTGCCCAACATTACCTGGTCAAGATAGCATGATGCACTCTGGCTGAGGCAGCATCAGGCATAACGGGTCAGTGCCCCCCAGGTTCCCACTTTTGGGAATGCCTGCCTCCCGACACTGGCTGCTTCCATGCCTTCATTTCCAGACTCCAGGACGTCTTACGGATGCCTTACAGGTAGAGCTAATGCTAACTCAAGGAAGGCTGCTTGCCTTCTCCTACAAAATTCCCAGCACCTTCTCCCGCTCCAGGCACCTTCAGGAGTGCTTACCATTCTCTTTGCACTGATTTGCCATCAATCCTGCCATTTGACAGAAGCATCTTTTTTTGCCTTTTATGAATTACGTCATCCTTCTCCTGTCCTACCTGTCCTTAGATACCTTGTCACCCATCACCAGCCTGCCCCCGTCAATGGCACCAAAGGCGTCCCTCTTTGACTAGCCCTTGGATTGTGTTCCTGCCTCCTCAGAACCTGCTAGAAGACTTTTATTTTCTACTCTCAGCAAGTGATGCTTATGATCCCAGGCCCTTCACTCAAGCTGGTGATCATTACTCACCCATTGCTTGCTTTTTTCTCTCATCTGTTAGTACCGAACAACCTACATTCATGAAATCCCATTCTTTATTTTAAAAACAGTTAATAAATAAATAAATAAATAGGATAAGAAATAGCTCTTTCCTGTAGCAGAATTCTGATTAATAAATGAGGGAGGAATGATGGAAGTAGAAAATTACCATTTGGCAAACTCCACAGTAATGCTTGTTGTAGGTAAGAATCAAGGGTGGATGATAAAATTAATGGGCAAAAGTATAATGAGCAACAGGATATTTGCACGATCTCTAAGTATTTTCCCATAAGAAACCCATTCATTACGAAGGGAAAATGGGAACCTTTCTGTGGAGAAACTGTCAGGTCTCACCAGAACCAATGATGGAAATGATCACCACCCAGGATGAGACATAGTGACGTCATGTGCTTGACAAGAGCCCAACAGCGCTCCTGTGGAATTCTTGCTGAAAAAGGACACAATATAAATCTAATCAAGAGGATACGTGAGAAAGATTCCAATTAAGGAATAGTCTAGAAAATAATGAGGCAGTACTCTTCAAAAGTGTCCAGGTCATGAAAGGCAAAGAAAGACTGAGGAACAGACTCAGATTACAGGTGAGTAAGGAAACATGATAACTAAATACAATGTATGATCCTGTATTGTATCCTAGGACAGACAGACAATGGCTGTTAATGGGACAGTTGGTGAAATCTGAATGTCTGTAGACCAGTTACTAGTATGGGAACCATGTTAACTTTCTGGTTTTGATCATTGTTCTGTGGTTATGTAGGATGTTAATCCACGAAGATGAGTGAATATATACAATGGACTATTACTCAACCATCCCAGAGAATGAAATCTTGCCATTTGCAATGACGTGGATGGAGCTAGAATGTATTATGCTAAGCAAAAGAGGTCAGTCAAAGACAACTACCGTAGGATTTCACTCACTGTGGAATTGAAGAAACAAAACAGAGGACCTTAGGGGAAAGAAAAAAAGAGAGAGGCAAGCCATAAGAAAGACTCTTAACTCTAGAGAACAAACCGAGGGTTACTGGAAAGAGGTGGATGGGAGAATGGTCCGGAAGGGTGATGGGGATTAAGGAGAGCACTGTTGTGATGAGCACTGGGTGTTCTCTGTAAGTGAGGAATCATTAAATTCTATTCCTGACACCAACATTACACTGTATGTTAACGAACTAGAATTTAAGTAAAAACTGGAAACATGAACACAAAATTTTTGAAGAAAGATTTAGTGAAAGATATACAGGAATTGTTTTCTGCTGTATTTGCAACTGTTTTTGGAAGCCAGAAATTACTGAAAATTAAAGGTTAAACATTTCTAAAACTTACTCTAACAACCAAGTCAAGTGTGATTTCCCTAAAACCTGCTATATAAACTTTAGACAGTCAGATCACATGCACAACCACTGTGGCAGAGTGTACATTCAGGCTTGCTAGCGAGTGAAGAGCTATTAGTCCGACAGACATTTACTGAGCACCTACTATGCCCCAGTACTTACATTTGATACTGAGACATCAGGGTTGAGTGCATTCAGTTACGCTTATATGCCCTGTTTCCGTGCTTATATGGAAAACTCCTAGAAGATTAAATGAGTATTTCTTTGTATGTTTCCGCAAGATGCCTAGAACAGTGCCATGTATATAGGAGCTCCTTGGTAAAGACATATTCAATAATTTGATGACTGTTTCTGTCATTCCTTTCATAAACATGGATGGGTGGTTACCAAACAGTCCCACTGCCCATCTAAAGGCAGGCTCTACCCTGCCATCTTTCTTGTATCAAGTTGTCTCTGTTTGCCTCCGTAAGCCTCAAGTTTCAGCCGTGTTTCCGCCAGTCTCGTCTCTTTGCTCTCTCCTTCTGCTGGTAGCTCCGTGGGGGCACATCTGTCCCTGCCACACCGGGGGCTGCGGGAACACCGAGGAAAAGAGTTGCTGCAACTGGTGGCAAATCGCTTGACCCTGTGCCTCCTTTGCTCAGCCCTTAAAATGGGCATCCTGATAAAGATTTGTCAAGGGCTGTGACATCCTTCTTTCCCACGTCGAAGTGCAAATTATCCCTCATTAAGAGTGACGATAAGCAGAGCTACTTGAGTGAGTCTGCTCCTGGGGAGAGGCAAGCCTGTTTTGACGGTTCAGGCAGAGAAAGCTGCTTGTGCTTGAGATGCTTTTAGTCACGCTTTCCCCTGGGTAAATCATAGCTGGCAAAAGGCTTGTTTGTTCCTAGGAAAATGTATCCAGAAAGTAAACAAAATCATATCCCAGATCCCTACCTTGGCAACTACTCTCTTTCAAAGGATCAAAATCATCAGGATACATTGAGTATATTATACATATGCCTCTAGCAATTTTATGGTAGTCTGAAAAACATAAACAGGAATAAAGATTAGTTATTTTTGAACAACGCCGGAATAAATTTGTCATCTTACATATTCAATTGCAAAGAAAAGATGTGCCATTCTAAGGGCATTTTGGGCGAAGAGGCCAGTACCCCCTCTCGCCTTTCTTTTGTAATGCTGAGTTTGCCCCTGCGATGAAGTGTGCTGTCTGCAGGAAAGCCAGTCTGTTTATTGCACACCTGCACCCCTCAAGCCATAATTCTCGATGGCATTTTAGTGCCTCTGTTATTGTCTACACTGAGGGCTCAGCGTGCAAATATAAATCTGGTACTTCATGTGGGATGGTTTTATAGAAGGGCCCTGAAGTTGGCAGCTTAGGAATAGTTAACTAGTAGTGCCTTAACCAAGAGATTGGTATAGAATTGCACATCCTAAGCAAACACAGGCGAGGGTTTGGAATGAAGAAGGGTGCCCATTTCAGGACAGCTTGTCAACCACCGTGCTCAGGGACACTGCAGCAGGACATGTATGGGGACTAAAACCGGCCAGAAGACACAGGCAAGCATGCGTAAAACGACCGTGCTGTTGCCGTGTGCCAGAATTCAGAGCAGGCAGGGGCATGTTACTGCTGGGGGAAGGCTATCCGTAACCATTCGGAATACACATTCAAAGATGAGTATTTCAGGAGAGGTAACAGAAAAGGGAAAATCCAAAGATTTTGTTACTCAGGCAGGGCACAGAGAGAGGATTCCCTAAGGACTGGAAACTAAATAGAAATATGCATGCTGTGGCTGCCGATAATAGAGACTCAGGCTGGGAGAGTGGGCTAGCGAGTTTAGAGATACAGCATTCAGCATATTCAGTATGGACAAGAGTGATAGAAAAATAATCTGTTTAACACCCCGGGTGGAGGCCGAGATGCTACAGATGCAGCCAGATACAGGATCAGCGGCATCCTTCATCTTGTGGCAGGAGTGTGGACTATCCCTCAAACGTGTTAAATTGATGGAGACAGACCAGCTAAGGATGCATATTTAAGAAACGAATAAAAGAGAATCTCCTTAAGTAACTGTAAAAAAACATCCGGATCTAGCGTCAGATACATATGCCCAGTAGAATGCTGGCTCCAAATATTTTGTTCCTGTGAATAACTCCTTAAAATTCAGCTAAGCTGGCACTATTTTAGCATAATTCAGTCACCCACCCACCCTCCGACCAATCGACCGATAGGTGGACGGCTAAGCAGCTTTTGAACATGAACCTGAAATATCCTATATAGGGTGGACGCAGGAGTTTAAGTTGACTGAAAATAAACATGGTTCTGTCGGGGACAGATTGTATATGACGCCATCTGGTCAGATATAAGAAACTCACTTGAAGAATTAAAGGTCGCTTTAAAAGGTCTCATGGGAAATGGAGAGTTGAACTTTTTCTTTCTGTTAATAAAGCTTGATAATGCTATCATTTGTACGTTGAGCAGATCCTGGAACTTTCAACTGGAAAATCTGACAGCTAAGTGTGGAACCCAAACTGGTTTCCTTGCAGAGGTGGGGCGGGTGGGGGGAACCACCCTACTTCCGGCATTGGACTCCAGCACTCCCTCGCCGTCTGGCTGTGGAGTATTTGGGGCATTTCTCTGCATCTCAAGTGCCTAGTCTCCATTGGCAAATCGAAGAAAACGCCAGCGGACCGTCCCACCTCCTCATGGTATGAAAGCCAAAGTGCAAGCACATCTGTAGAAGACGCACTTTGTAAATTGCAAAACACTGTACGAATGAAGGGCTTCCATGAAAACACCGTTTGGTTGACAGGAAACACGTAGCTTCAGATAGATGTTGAAGAAGGACTACAGTGGTTCTGGAAGTCTCTACAACAACAGTGATTAAGAACCAACCTACATACAAAGTAACCTTCACGGTGCGTGCGCCCAGCATTATACAGGAAGCCCACGGGAGGGGGACATAACTGACCAGAAAACTTTAGAGAAGAGAATAAATGGTTTAAAATTTATTTTTATGTCTTTAACACCTGAAAACTTAATCTGCATCATTAATAGCCTGCCTTCCTTTCACATTGTCTATGAGATACTTGAGTCTCCTTAACAGACTCTTCATTCTACACGATGGGAAGTCGGAAAGTCGCCACAGTTGATTCTTTCAGTTGAGTTGATTCCAACTTCTCCAGAGAGGGAAAGGATGACTTTTTAAGAAGCTCAGTCTTTAGTCCCTCAGGGCGGTGACATTACTTAATGCTCCACCAGTCAATGTGCAGTGGAGAAATTTCCCGAAGCAGTGTTTGCTCAGGTTCCAAAGATTCATTTGTACTTTTCTAGTCTGGTAATTAAATTGCAAAGATCCCTTCTGTCCCAAGGATGCTTCTTGACATTCAGAAAGTGATTATAAAAAAAAATTTGGTTAGTAGCTCTGGGGTTGTATAGAAGGTTCAATTGGTTAGAAGCCGTATGGATTTTGCTGTTTTCATTCTCACCGAGTTCTTTTTGCTGGAGTGGTGTAATTAGAAGAAACCCAATCTTTAACATAGTAGAATAACACACAGAGAGCCGGGGTCTAGCTTGAGGACACAAATTCTTCCAAACAGACCTTCCAGACAAGGACCACTGTGATAGGTATCCACGGATAAAAGGCTAAATTTTGGCCCTATTTCTATACCATAAAATCAAGTGGAAAAAAAAAAAACCACGAGAGGCAGATGCGTAGGAATCATTTCGCTAACACTAGTGAAAGGACAGTCGTCATACTGGTACTTCATCAACTGTANACTTCCGGACAAGGACCACTGTGATAGGTATCCACGGATAAAAGGCTAAATTTTGGCCCTATTTCTATACCATAAAATCAAGTGGAAAAAAAAAAAACCACGAGAGGCAGATGCGTAGGAATCATTTCGCTAACACTAGTGAAAGGACAGTCGTCATACTGGTACTTCATCAACTGTAAGAACTGATATTCCAACATAAACTAAGAGTTAACAGTTGATAGACGTATCTACATTTACATAACACCTCGTGGTTTATAAGGTGATCTCACATCGCTGAACGGATTCTCATGCTGGAGGAGGACAGTCCTGGGAGGACTCACGTAGACTCAAAATCTACTTCTCCCACTACATAGCTGCACGGCATGAGTAAGACATTTAACATTTCTGAGCTTCAGTTTCCTCATCTGTGAGAAGGTGACAATATTAGCCTTGGATGTCATCTTGTGGCCTAATGTTTCTAATACCCCTAGAACAGGTGTAGGTGTTAATTTTCCTCTCCCTATGTGAAACTTGATGAGTTTAAAATTTTTTTAACATTTATTCATTTTTGAGAGAGAGACAGAGTGTGAGTGGGGGAGGTGCAGAGAGAGAGGGAGACACAGAATCTGAAACAGGCTGCAGCCTCTGAGCCGTCAGCACAGAGCCCGACGCGGAGCTGGAACCCACAAACCGTGAGATCATGACCTCAGCCAAAGTCGGACGCTCAACCGACTGAGCCACCTAGGTGCCCCCGAAACTTGATGAGTTTAGACAGCCTTTGGGAGCTGAACTTGAAAGAATCAATGGGCAAAACTCTACTGGGAATTTTGTCGGTTCCAGTGACCAAACAGACAGTAGAGCCCCAAAACAAAGCATACAGTTAGCACTCGGTACCAAATTATGAATGGCTTTTTCTCTCTTCCAGCAATGCACTAATGGCAGACATTAATTTTAATGAATGCAGTGTAAGCTCACTCGGGAAGGGTCTGTAATCCAAAGCTTGATCAGTGGCTGGAGCCAGTCGGTGCTCCATAAACGTTTGTTGAACACATGAATGAATAAATGTCTCCCAACTCCTGGTGTCTTTTCTCCTCTCTACTCTTTTCATCCAGTTCTGGACATTTCTATAATTTACACCCAGACCTTAAAATTTTTTTTTCACGGTTTTTTTTTCACTTCTTGCAAGAAGTTGAGAGAGCTCCCTCACCTAGACTAACCATGAACTGGTTGGCTATTTAATTTTTTGTAGCTGCGCTCAGTGCAGAACAACTATTCTCTACAAATGAGTGTTCTGCTTGGTCCCCTGTCCTTGGAAGCTTCAGTGTATGAAGCTCCCTCTGTAGAGTTTCCGGCATGATTCGATGGACTCCCTCCTTCCTCTGGGTAATGCCATAGACACAGTCCTTCCTTGATGGAGACCTGGTCCAGGTGCTTGCTGAGTAGACCAGCTTTTGATTCAGAAGTGTTTCCCCAAGAGAAGTATTTGGGCTTGTTTTCTCAGCTAACTCTAACTAACAGTTACACTAGAAGTGGTAGCTCCTTTAATGCCACTTCTTGTTTCCCAAGGTTCAATTTTTTTTTTTTAATCGAGGGAAAGTAATATTTGTATGTCACATGTTCTCATGTGCCTGGTTGTTTTTGACATGTGCTCTAGGGACGGACGGAGCTGGGGGCGGGGCGGGGTGGCGTGGGGAAGGACACTAGTAAAGGAATTAAGCCTTAGAGCAACCTCTTTCATTGATTGCTACCCAATATCCAACCAGAAGAAATGACCATTTAAACAATAAAACATAATTCCAAAAACTCAAGAACCTGTAGAGTGATAATAGGAAATCTTCAGTTTTTCAGTGCTGATTAGCATGTGCTTTAGTAAGGTAAGATTTCACTATAATTCACTAGATGTCAGAAAGACGGAGGAACATAATCCTGGGCTTTTGCCACATCATATAACACAGGACAGACTGATAGTATTTTAAAGGGGTTTTGCCATTTATTATTTCATTTACATATATTGTCATAGGTCTGCATTTACAGGTGTGGCTGCCTTGCACGCATTTTCAGAGTGAGAAAATGCAAAGCTGATGGCCCAGCCTGTTGACATTCTACCTTCCTGTCTGTGAAAGGGTTCCTTTAAAAATCAACAACTAAAAAACCAATTGGCCCTGGCATTTTTAGAGCAAATATCAGAACAAGGGTCGCTTTTTCTTTTCTTTTCTTTTCCCTTTGAGGTTTGCATATGATTCAATATTTTAAAATTGGCAAAGGCGCTGCCTCATAGATGCATTGATACCACGGCCTTTGGAATTTTGGAAGAAAGCAAGCAGAAGGAAACTTTTTCCTAAAATGTCGGCTTGCGAAATGGGAATCAATGCGTAGGCAAAAGATACTCTACATAAAACCCCACCAGAATTCTCAGCGTTATGATCAGTTAAGGATAACAATTTTAAATATATTTAAAAGGTCCTAATTCATCTTAAGGCCTGTACCTAGTAATTGATCATTTGTAGAATCACTGTCTTTAACCCATCATTGCCAGTATAGTGCAGATGAACTCTAAGGAAGTTATTATAGCCAGTTGGAAAGAAATGCATGCATTTAAAATACACTAAGCACTGCTATGCAGCGGTCACTGCCTTCGACGAAATAAAATGCTTTTAGAAACTGCCTGAACCGTGACTGGGGTTCTGCCTAGCACGGTGTCTGATACTCCATAAATATCTAGTGAATGAAATAAGTCTTTGCTAATCCTGATTTAAAAAACAAAAATAAAGAAGAGAGTAAAGCCTACAGAGTTGTTACACCTCTGAGCGAGCGGAAATCCACAGAGTGAACGAAAGGGTCTGCATCTGGGGCCCTGACCGCGCTGCAGGCTGAAGAGGCTGGTACTGAAGGTCGAAGAGGCGGAACGCACCGAGCAAGCAGGTTACCCCGTGGCCTGCTCAGCGCCGCGGCTGACCTGAAATAACACCCATCAGCTCAAGTTCAGAATTTGTGAGCAAGGGCTGGGCGCAGGATAGAATTTCAACCTCAGTTTTGGCCGGCACAGCTGACTTTTGTACATTCCACTCCGGGACTCCTCCCCGAGCCCCGAGCTCTGTGCAGACTCTTAAGTTACCCGGAGTTGGAGCCAAAGGGTGTTTCAGACGGGGCTGCAATGATGCCCTTGCTCAGGCGCTCTCAGTTCCCTTTCTCTTCTCCCGCGCTCCCTCCTTCCCCGGGGAAGGGAGATGCTGCGGAGGAGATGCTAGGGTGACGCTGTGCGTCGGTGGCTGCCGAGCCCCGAGCCCAGGTTTGAGGACGCCCGGGTGCCCGGCCGCGNGATCTAACCCCGCTCCCCAGCTCGCTTCTGCTTTCAGACGGCGGCCCCCTCTTCGTGGCGCCCCCCCCAAAGGGCTCGGGACCCCCCCATTCCCGTGAGAGGCCCCGCGGTGCTGGGGGAGGACGGAAGGGGGAGCCAGGGACCGTGCCCAAACCCCGCAGGGGAACCAGGGTGGAGGTGAGGATGGGGAATCGGGGCCTGCAAAGTCCCCCTNACCATCAAATCGCCCGAGCAAAACCCTCTCTCCAATTTGATATTTTTGAAATGTCATGAAAGCTGCATTGCAGTAAGATTGCTGCTCCCTTAAATGGGCCAATAATTTCCAGCTCTCTCCCGCAAATTCCGCCGACCGAGGATTTCCATGTAAAGCAATTCAAATAAGTAAAAACCACTTTATTGCTGTTCGAAAATTCGCATGCATTTATTCTGCTTAAAATTTGATATAGGGCATTTTTTTTTGTATTCTCATTTATCGCTTGCCAAGAAATAATTAAGAATAGGAGCTCGAAGATTAATTTTAAATAAAAAATCTTCTCAAATGAAAATGTCAGGTCATAAAAATTCCTTTTAAATCATAACAGCATATAAATCTTTGAAATTAACCATGTAATTACAATGTCTATCAACTTTTACCTTGAGCTTTGAGCCTCTCTTTTTAATCTTCCATTCTTTTTTAATGAATAGCTATTTTGAAATTAAAAAGTACTGTTCATTACACATGCCCCACTATAATAGGGTTTTTATCATATTTGCTCTATGTAAAAATACTTGCTACTTTGTAATTATTCACACGCCGATCCTTTCCTATATTGAGTAGAAAATAAAAAATGAAATAGAAGTCAAAGGTGCTTTAGAGCTGAATGATTTACACAATTCATTAAGGACGGTGATTTTTCAGTTAGCATCAGATTAAATGGTTACTTACTCTCAAATAGCCCTTGGGGAGTTGAATTGCTGGGTAGCAAACAGATTAAAGTTTGCATTGAAAGAAAAATTGAATTCAGAGGTAATCAATAGCATAATAGGGGCAGTGAGTGGTGCCTGCTGCCTGAAATGAAATTACCATATTTTTAATCTTAATTTTCCACTCTGTTTATCTGACAGTGTGGATGTGCAATCCAAACAGATAATGAGAGAGTGGGATATTGACACTGCTGTCCTCTGGAGTGCTTGTTTTCAGTGATTAAATGCTGTGATCTGTGATTACTTTGTGCAAGGATGTCGGGGCTGCTGGCCAGAACCAGGGGGAGGGCTCTCAGCAGCTGTAGCTCCCGGCTCTCCCAGGTCCTAATGTCTGAAATCATTTTCCACTGGCGACATTGAAAAATAAAGATTACCTATTTATGTATCTACTTCGGCTGCACAAATTACAATAATTAATCCCATTATTGTTGTTGTCCTGACTCAAAAATGTTTAATTAGATCAATACGTAGTGAACCTTCTCTGTGAGTTTTGTATTCATGAGCCAACCAACTTGCTTCTCAGAAGAAGATGGGAGTTAGAAATGAAACACGCTGGAAAACTTTGAAGGGAAACTGTATTATCGTTAGTGAAGCGGTAGAGAGAAGAAAACTGGGGGCATCGTCACAGACATCCAGCCCCAGGGGCTGCAATTATATAACAAGCTGTGATAATTTTTAAAAATGCAAATAGTCTTCTCTGGGTGTTGGGAGAAAGTCCTCTTGTACATTCAATTAAATTAATACCTCTAGCCAAATAGTAGAGATACCCGATCACAAAAATGTTAAGTTATATAAAACCCACATTCTCTAACTGTATTATCTTTTGATGTCGAAATGCATCTTGTAGTGAGTGTAGTTCTGTGCAATACCCCACACTGAAAGCGTTACTCCATTTTTGCAATGAGGAAATTTACAAGGCTTCACATTAGACAACATATTATGGATGCATCATTTGAATTTGAATTCACTTAATCCTGCTGTGGGAATAGATTTACAATAGGTGATGACTATCTACCATCTACACCAACTACGTGCAATGTATAGGCTGCTTCTGCCTCCGCTGGGTAAAGCCTGCGTGTGTTTGGAGAATCTGGTAATTATGCACAGCTAATTAATTTATCCTCCCTTTATACATATGTGGACACAAATAAAAAGACATGAAGAGAAAGAGTGACGGGCGGCACCGGCTATCTGATAATAGATTATTACACAGCATTTACTTCTCCAAATTAGAGAGCAGTCACAACAAAAAGTGATAGTGTCATGCCTCATTCAATCATTCCTTAACTCCGGGTGATGTACTGTCTTTAATCCTTAATGCACATAACTTTATTTTTTTTCCTCAGGCATTTCTGAGCTGTACAACACTCTGGTAGGCTCATCCTCAGAAATGAAGAATGCAAAATAACTGGAACGAAGGTGAATGAGCGCCACGGCTGGCTGTGAATTCAAGTTTGTTGCCTCCCTGATCCTTATCCCTCACAAAAATCCCCTTCTCCCAAGGAGCAGGTGGTAAAGATTGGAAAATTTTAATAAATTAGTATTTTAACCCTCGAGTGGCCACAGGCAACTCTGCGCTTGCTTGTAGCAGGTATTCATTCACTGGGGGAAATCATCTGGGGATCTGTCCATGCTCACTGGTACTGACCAAGGACTGTTGCTGAGGGTCAGCTCCAAAGCACAGACTAAAGAAATACCATCCTTTATAAGAATCTGCAATGAGAATTGCACATCTCGGTTTTACTGCTTGCTCTAGATATGCTATATGCTGTGGTATTTTGTAAGTCGCTCTAGAGAAAGGTGACATTAGATCCACACAATAAATGAATATAGTTGAATCCCAGTGAATCTATATAGCCGTGCTGGAACGAGCTTCAAATTTTTGCTTACAGTCTTTTAAAAAAAACCACAAAAAGATGTATCAAGCAGATTAACAGTTTGGACTGATTCTTTTACATAGAGTTTTAGTACCATTTTGACAATTTATTCAGTATTCAGAAAAATCCATAAACTTGAATATAAACTACATACAGGCCTATCTTCATTACAACAAACTCATCCAATTTTTTGATAACGTGTATTGTGTCCTTTAAAAAATTTTTATCAATACTTAACCATGCTGATTCTTATAGCAATGGAACAAGGCTGATACATATCCATTGACATGGAAAGTAGTCAAAGTGCTATTTGAACTTTTTTCCCTATCTCTTGACTACCTCTATAATCCAACTGAAACCTAGGTTTTCTAAGGATACAAAAGCTTTCCTCTACCCCTATACCTGCAGTCACCATTGGAAGTTTATTGAGCTTTAGCGCACACAAAGAGAGTGAGAAAATCCAAACCAATCTCGTTCCTTTCACTTTCTAAATCCTGACATGGTCCATCACCTTTTCAAAATAGTGAGCTGGCCTTCCCCAAAAAGGAGAAAGGAAACAAAATCTAATGGAAAACAATAGCAGAAGGAGAATCTAATCTTTAAATAAGGAGACATGTTTCTGAAGGCTTAAGAAGGGTGAGTTTCACACTGATGTCACCTTCTTCTGAAAAATGGGAGCTCTCCAGGAGGTGAAGGGGGAAATATTAATGCCATTAATCCATTGTCCCTGAATTCCCCCTAAACAGATGGGATTTGAGGGAAGGCTCTAGGTCACAAGAAGTGGAAGTATTCATGGAAAACAAATGGTTTGCTCCTGATTGGCGTCTAGTTCGTTCAACCATTAACGAGCTAGTCCTGGGAAACCTAAATGTTCCAATGAACCACGCACACAAACGAGTAGCTGTTTCTTCCCGTAGGTGACCCAGCCTTCCTTCTGAGGTTAGCTCCTTAGGACCCAGAGAAAAAAGAAAACGTACTTGTCACAAACGCTGCCAAGGAGAGTCCTTTCTGGGGACACCACTGGGTTGACTATGTCCCCTGTGCATTCGGTTTTAAGGAAACAAACCCCAGAATGGGTGTCGTTAATGAATGGCGTCTTTACTGGACCCGCCATGACACCACCAAATATTTTCATGATTTTTTTTCCCACCCGTAGAAACCAGAGATCTTTTGATTTACTTTGGAAGCTGTACTTCCTTGTGGCAAGAGGCACAATCTTGTCAGCAAGAATTGAAAAAATAAAGCTACCAGTGATGCAAAAGGGGGTGGTGACAATTTCTGTAGAGTGAAGGGGAGGAAGAGGCAACGAGCTTCACGAAACCTGCTTGGGGACTCATGTGGCCTATTTACTACTCTGCTTCCAGTCTAGCACAGTGCCTGACACGTGGTGGACATCAATGACCTGCCCAGTGGATGAATATACGTGAAGAGCAAAAGTTTGAGAACTGTCAGATTTGATGTTAAGTAATGTTAGTGATCCAGACCTCAAATGCATACGTTATCGTCAAAGGCCAATATTTGCAGCGCTGGCCACATTCCCTAGCTATACTCTGTCTATGAGTTTGTTACTCCACTTGGTGACTTGGATGATAGAAGCAGTGACCCAGCAAGTGAAGTGGCTTGGCTGGAGGCAGCGTATACAGCCCCTACCACTCACTCAGTGAAGGACAACTCATCACCTTTCAGACACTGTTGTCCAGCTGCTACCCCACAAATGCTCAGGCTCCCCCTCCTCACCACATCGTTCAGCCACGCCACCTCAGATTGTCCCTCCCTCTCCCCTTTCAGAAGATGTGCTCCTTGAAGACAAGAACCAAGTCCTCTCTTGATTTCCTCACTCCTTGGCACGGAGAGTCCTCTCTCTGTGTCTACAGAATGAATTAAAACAAGACTGTGGGGCAATGCTGGAAAGTCCTATTTTGAGCTCTTCCTGGTTAAAAAAACAAAAAACAAAAAACTATAAATACCATCCCTTAGAGGGTTTCAGTCTGAATTCTGCCTCTGCCTCAGTGTCCCCTGGGGAAGGCTGTTACTAACCAGGGCCCCCCTTTCGTCATCTGTGAAGCAAACACATGGCTCTAAGTAGCTTCCAGCTTTAGAATTTTATGAATCCAAGCTACTTTTCTTAACAGTTTAGCCCCTGACTAGATTTGCTCACAGACTGAACATTTTTGGAATTTTCTAAATTCCAAGTGAAAGTAGAATTTTCTAAATCACCTTTCCCCACCTCATTCCAGGTAGAAAAGACTTGGAATAAAAGAAAAGCTTCCTTTGGAAAGAAATCACGATTTGTCAAGATTTTTTTTCAACCCTGCAGGAAAGACACAGGAAAAACATGTTTTCTCCACAGAAATAGAAGTACAACACACACCTTCAGGAATGGCCTCACATTTAAGTGCCCATGAATAAATCGTTCCATTAGGTTTTGCTCTAACCAAGACCCTCCCACATCTATGAGGCCTGTCTTCTTTCAGCCAGAGAAAACTCACAGCTTAAAGGCAGATGAGGGCCTTTAAGTAGGCCTGCGTAGTCCCTCCCCCCAACCCCGGTCTTCATGTCTTTGTGTCAGCCTCTCCCACTCTCCCTCGCTGTACAGAATCGTCTATGTGACCAACAGAATATAGAGAAGGGGTGATATGCCACTTCCCAAACTCGGTTATAAAAGACTATGGCCTCAGACCTGGGCTCATATTCTCTCTCTCTCTTCACTTGCTCTAGGGGAAGCCAGTTGTCATGNCTGTTCCCAGCTGTGGGTATTGTGGTAGCCAGCCCCTAACTGGCCTGCGTAGTCCCTCCCCCCAACCCCGGTCTTCATGTCTTTGTGTCAGCCTCTCCCACTCTCCCTCGCTGTACAGAATCGTCTATGTGACCAACAGAATATAGAGAAGGGGTGATATGCCACTTCCCAAACTCGGTTATAAAAGACTATGGCCTCAGACCTGGGCTCATATTCTCTCTCTCTCTTCACTTGCTCTAGGGGAAGCCAGTTGTCATGTGATGAAGACATTCAGGCAAACAATGGAGAGGCTCATAAGACAGAAAACTGAGCTCTCTGCTAACAGCTGGCGAGGACCTGGGGCTCCCGGGAGTGGGTTTGGAAGAGGACATTTTCCCACTCAAGCCTTCAGATGAGACAGCAGCTCTGCTCAACAGCTTGACTACAACGTCAAGAGAGGTGATTCGTGAGCCAGAACTACCCAGTAAGCTGCTCCCAAATTTCTGCCCGCAGAAACTGCAAGATCATATGTATTTGTTATTTTAAGCTGCTCTGTTTTGGTGTAATCTGTCACACAGGAAAACCAGTTCTCAAAATACAAGTATCAAGAGGTAGACTTTAGCATCATGCAACATCAGTTGTCCATCTTCAGGAACCCTTTTTGTTTTTAATGGACCTTTTCTGCCCGCCTTAGTAGAAGTGAGGTCTAACTTTTCTAAGCTGTAAAATTGAAATTAATAGTATCCTAAGGTGTGGAGGTGGCCCAACCTTGTTTTTAAAGTTCGTGGCAAAATGTCGTCTTGATATTATTATGCCTCTAATATTTAAGCTTTTCTGGGACCTATATTTATAAAATCTCAGAGGTCTGACCTGGATCAATAACTGTTTCTCTGGTCATAGTTTTTAAAAGTATGCATGTATCAAAAAACGTATAAACGTATCCAGTACACTTACAGTTTGCATGAGAACAGGAGAAAACGGTTCATTCCTTTTGTATCACATTTTGAAAATCAGGAAAATGGACCCGTATGAGACCAGAGGAGACACTAAAAGCAAGATGTGGGTGTGAGTGTCATCCTTGATTTTATTAGGAGACGACTTTTCTTTTTAAATTTTCCCCAAAATTACAACACGGCAAATATTTACAAGCAAAAGCATGCAACTGGCTTGGGATTCTGATAGAGCAAATATAACACATTTGTTCAGAGTAGAGAACTAGAAATCAATTCTAGTTTGAATATAAGATATTTCCCTTATGATCTTAACCTGAATATTCAGTAATAGCTGTGAATTTATGACAACACTAATAACAACTGTTTACTGAGAGCTTGTGTGATTCACACACACATTTGCACATCTAATCCAGACCTCCCCTTAGACTGAATTTGAGTAATAGGTAGTCTTATCCCATTGTATGGCTGTGGTATTGAGGCTGAGGGGACTTAAATAGTTTGCCCAGGCCAAGAAGCTCGTAGTAATGGACAGAGGACTCAAAGCCAGGCGTTTCAAGGTCCGGGCTTCATGTTCTTAGTACGATGCTATATTGCCTTCTTATATCATTGTTTATACTAATTTTAGTAATGACAGTGTAGTAGCAACTGCTGAATTCTTTAGATTCTTTAGATTGGAATCTTTAGATTCCAATTCTATGGATGCGCAGCAAATCCATAACCATCACTAACAACAAAACACCCTCATGTTCAAAAAGATTTTCTATTAAGTGCAAGGTGAAAAAGGAGCATCTACTTACTGAGAAGATGCTCAGAAGAGAACAGGGCAAGGGTGATGGTGCCTAGCTTCTGAACCCTCCTCCCCAGACGACAGATGAGAAAGACGCTGTCAGCACTTTATGGACACACTTTCCTCATGTGCCTGCGTTTTGTAACTCTTGCCATCTCCGGAGTTTCAGAGCTGGCCTTTTGTCTCAGAGTATCACTTCCCTTTCTGTTTTCCTACTGAGGGTAAATATGATTTTAATACATTTCTGAGTATTCAGGGCCAACCTTTAAAAAAATCTATACACATATAATTAGATTTTTTTTTTCCAGGGGAGAAGGCCACTTATGTTATTCATCTTCCCCCGGAGTCTGAGCTGTAGTCTTTTGGTTTGCTAGTTAGGATTCAAATCAGGCAGCTTCGTCAGAGAATTTCCGGGCGGCAGGCGCACTGGCGCTGGGCAATGTTTGTTGGTCGGACTTTGAGGGGAACGGGTGAAAAGGAAGACAGCAGAGCTCACTAATACTCCTGATTACGAAGGATGCATGTTAACGTCCTCAGGATTCTGCTTTGTCTGGGGCCCAGCTGCCCTCCTTGCCTCACCACTGAAATGCAGAGAGAAGCGATGGAGCCCATGGCTCCTTCACAAAAAGGAAGTTCCTGACCATTTATTAAAGTACATCCTAACTAGGGGCAATTATCACCTACGACTCATCAGCTTTAATAACAACAGCTTGTCTTGTAAAAATCACAAAAAACAGACATATAGGTATTCAGTACTTTGGCTTTTCTGTCATACCGTGTGTGTGCGCATGTACGCACGTGTGCACCTGCTATTCTTTAAAAAGTGCTGCAAATTCACTGCATAACTAATGTGCTTCTCAAGTGTTTCTTTTTCCTTCATATTACAGTGAACTGCCCCATTTTGAGGATGATTTGTTACGATATTCCTGCCACTGTGGTGTGTAAATATCACTGGCAGCTTGAGAACAGAAATATTTTTCAAATAACCATCCCTGGCTCCTGCCTCTGGAAGGTAGCTATCTCAGACTTCTTAAGTTCACTTCCTTTATTTCCTAAATTCTTGGGGGGTTTTTTTGTTGCTTTCTTCTCTTAAGCTAGATGTTTCTTCATAACTTCATGCCACTATCCCCATTTGAAAGATAGAGAAAGATTTAAGACATTAACATTTTATTCAAGATTTCAGAAAGATCCCATAGCATAGATTTGTACTGTCCTGATCGATGAGCTGTGTACCTGGTCAAAACATAGTCTATATCTGCTTTATATACCACGGCTCCAAGATAAAAGTGGTCCCAGAGGAATCATCAACGGTAATCTCTACCCAAAAAAACATGTATTATCCTGACTCAGCTAACTTTTATGATAGCAACAACATTAACATGGAAAAGTTAAACCAATGATTTATAAGTAGATTAAATGGCTATTAGAATACACCTTTGATGATCTCTGTTTTTGTAAGGAGATTGTGTTTCCATTTGCCTTGTTTTGGGGGAGCTTTAGATAAAGTGCGTCTATTTGATTTAGTTACTAGAACAGCTAATGAAATTTAAAACACATTAAAATACAGTTTTGATTTATTTCTTTGGTTGCCATGATCATAGACTGTGTTGTAAAATCTCTCTTCTATGTTTTAGGAGACTAATATTCTACCCTCCTTATAGAAATTTATAGCTTGGGGTTCCTGGGTGGCTTAGTCGGTTAAGCGTCCGACTTTCGCTTGGGTCATGATCTCGCGGTTCGTGGGTTCGAGCCCCGCTTCAGGGCTGTGCTGCCAGCTCAGAGCCTGGAGGCTGTTTCTCCAGGAGTCTCCAGAGTCTGTGATTCCCTCTCTCTCTGACCCTCCCCTGCTCATGCTGTCTCTCTCTCTCTCTCTTCTAGAAATAAATAAAGCATTAAAAAAAATTTTTAAAAAAAAAGAAATTTATAGCTTACATTAACCAATTAATAGGTAATGAATACAGTTTAAACTATAGGTCCCAGGCACTGTTGAAAGTGCATCCCAGTAATTAAGGAAATCTGAGTGTGTACCCCCAACCTATGCATGTTTATTTATAAAGTATACACATGTACTACTTCAGGTAGTCAATATCACTAGGGCTTAGTTTCCTTCTTATGTTTTAGATTAAGAAGTATCAGTTATATTTCTCTTCCTGCACCCCAAAGGATTATTTTAGGCATATCCCATTTTGGAGTTGACTAATATGAAACTTACAGAGTTTAAACCTTATAGAGTATAAACCTTATAGAGTTTCTACTTTCAAGTGGAGGTTTCTTCCCCTTTACTTAACATATTTATTCTCTACTGTTCATGTACTTGTGTTACATGTATAGCGTTTTAACTGTAATGTTGGGTATTAATTTAGTTTTATTGCAATGTAAATGCAAACGAGGACCCCAGTGTTAAAGACCAAAATGTAATCCAGTCCTACAATCGGAAGCAGAGCAATGCAGCGTGTTTCATCGGGATGTTTAGTTCTATAAGGTGGGTGTTGCAGCAAAAGGATGATGGCATCACTATAGTCAACTATCTGAAAGTCTACGAGAAAGTGGCTCTTGTGTGTTCTGTCTCTTTCCAGAAAGACCATCTGGAACCCAGTGGAAGTTACTGGGAGGCAAATTTTGCTCACTGGACATTTCAATGGGTTGATTTATTGGCAATACAGGCTGCCCTATGGCAGACCATTGTCCTCTCATGAAATGAATTCCCCATCTCAGGGACTATTTAAGTAGGGGTTGGAGCTGTTGGAAATATGTAGATAGATTCCTGCCTAACAGGGAAGTCGGAGATGATAGTCTATGATGTGCCTTTCAATTCTTAAGTCCTGTGATTTTATAATAAGCAGAGAACAATTATTCTGAAAGCAAGTACCTTGGAATCCCTCTACCACAAGGAGATGCATTGACGGTGCTCCAAAGTGTGAAGGTTACACAGGAGGCAGAGGTTGAAGGGAGGTCCCCTTCTAGATCTACAAGAAGAAACCCAGCTTCAGTGAGGCACAGACATAGTTGGGAGCATCAGTCATGAAGCACTACATGATGTGTTTGGGAAGTCTCTTTCCTTAGAGCTCTTTACAGAGGGAATAAAAAATTATCCCTCTGGGAAGATCTGAACTTAACTAAGTCAAGGGTAAACTGATCTTACAAAGTCCCTTTGGTTTCTCTGTTTCTGTGGGTTATTATGACCATCTGCTGTGGCTAATCAACTAAAACTATGAAAGGAGAAAGAAAAGACAATTTCCATTAAACAATAGAGGCGAAAGTGTCATGTTAATGCTTTTCCTTTGACTTGTTTCCTTCGGTTATAAGAAATTTACTATGAGTCAATGGGCAGAAGCCGACAAATCATGCGTTATCTTTTTAAGAAACAATGAAATATAATGTTGTGTCATTTCTCACAGATCCAGAACTAAAGGCTGTGTGTGGGTTTCTGGTCTCTGAAGTATCTTACAAACGATAAACCCGCTGGAAAATAAAGATGAAAGTTCCATCACAGAGGCATGAGAACCTAGAGTCTTCTTTCCGGCTGATAAACAGGACAGCATCCCAGTGAAATAGTTACACTTATTGAGAGTTTCTGGGCGCAGAAATCAATGCTGCTGCTTATGAGGCAGGTGCAGTGCAAATAAAGCCCCTCAGTTCTGTCCCGGGCTCAGAAAGGCATGAGATCATGCAGTTCACACAGGCTTCCAGAAAGCTGCCAGCTCGACCCATCTGGAGGCCACTGTCGTGGTAACCTCCCTGCAGGAACGAGTGGCCGGCTCTTCTGCCTTGCCCGCTCTGCTCACAACTTCCTTCCTCAGCACAGGCAGGGGAAGAGCAGACATCCTCTTCTTCAGGGCCACTGGCTCTTACAAGACTCAGATTATGAGGAAAGTGCCGGTAGTACCGGCGGGATGGTCAGTGTTAACTGTATCCTTCTAGAATGATTTGTAGTCAAAGTTGGGGTAACTTGATCCACAAATGAAAACCCGTATGTCTAATGTACACCGATGAAGAGAGGAAACTCAATCAAGACTCTGCCCCCAATAATGACTGAAATACTAAGGGCAAGCCAAGTAATGACTTACGTTGTGGGTTCCTTAAAATGGTACCTGAAATATTTTATTAATCTTTAATTTGCTACAAACCGTGAATATTGCCTTAATTTGTGCATACATTTGGTTTCTGATTTTATTTATTTACTTTTTAATTTTTTTTTTAAGTTTATTCATTTTAGAGAGACAGAAGGTAAGCAGGGGAGGGGCAGAGAGAGAGAGGGAGACACAGAATCCCAAGCTGACTCCAGACTCAGCTGTCAGCACAGAGCCCGATGTGGGGCTAAACTCACGAGGCGTGAGATCATGGCCTGAGCTGAAGTCAGACATTTAACTGACTGAGCCACTCAGGTGCCCCTAGTTTCTGATTGTATTTAAAATCAATCCCTTCTGTATGTGAATATAATTATGTTAAATTAGTTGATTTTAAAGTTTCTGAGGTAGAGCTGTTTTTGATTTAGAGTTTTAGTGGGCTTTCACATTGCAGTGAGAACAAAAGTATAAAAAGTAATAGTCAATTCTATGATTTGTCATTATCCATAACTTTGAACATTTAAAAATTCTGGGTGAGTCTTTAAAGTCTAATTGAGCTTTCTAAGGTTTTGCCAATTATTGAGAAACTGTAATGACTTAAGCAAGAACTGAGCTGAAGTTGACCTTTGTGTAGCCTTTACGGAATGTTTTAGGCAAACCAGATGAATCATGCCAGGGGACCCAGAGTTGGACAAGTATAGTGAAATTTAATTGTACCAACCAAACTCATGACAGACTGATGTATAAACCAGAAGTGATGAGACTAAAGGTTCAGAGGTAGGGGAGCAGACATGCCTCTGGGCCGATTGTCTCTCAGCCTCCTTGGACAAGACCATTGTCTCCTGCTTCTTCTGAGCTCACTTTCAAAGAGTAGGCTTATGTCCAATTTCTGAGGACATCTTATCTATTAGACAATGAGTGATGCTATTAACAGTGAAGCATGTAGTATGAGTGTCATCCAAAGAGAAAACCATCAGTAGTCTTTTTTTTTAAATGTTTTATTTATTTTTGGGAGAGAAAGAGAGACAGCATGAGCGGCAGAGGGTCAGAGAGAGGGAGACACAGAATCAGAAGACAGGCTCCAGGCTCTGAGCTGGCAGTCAGCACAGAGCCCGACGTGGGGCTCAAACCCATGAACCGTGAGATCATGACCAGAGTTGAAGTCAGACACTTAGCCGACTGAGCCACCCAGGCACCCCCATCAGTAGTCATTTTTGAAAAAGAGATATAATTTTCACATTATAAACTTCACCCATTGTAAGTATGGAGTCCATGATTTTGGGTGAAGCAGGGTTGTACAAACATCGCTACAAACCAGTTGTAGAATATTTCCGTCAGTCCATAAATGTATCCTTGGGTGTTTGCTCCCCGCTCCCACGCCCACACCCCCAAGTTCCAGGCAACCACTGATCTATATTTTCTTGACAGATTTGCCTTTTTGGGAAATTTGATACAAAGGTAACCAATATAGATGCATTCTTTCACATTTGGTTTCTTTTACTAAGTAGAATGTTTCTGAGGTTCATCAATGTTGTAGCATGTATCAGTACTCTTTCCTTTTTATTGCTGACTGATACTTCACTGCATGACTATATCACATTCGCCACGGATATTTATGTTGTTTCCACTTTTTGGCTACAATGAATCACGTTGCTATAAGCATCCTTAGACAAGGCTTTGTAGGGACACATGTTTTCACTTCTCTGAAGGCGGAACCGCTAGGTCATATGATAAATTTATGTGTAACTTTTAATGAAATTGTCAAACTGCTTTCCAGAGTGGCTGTACTATCTTACATTTCCACGAGAAATGTATAAGCGTTCCGATTTCTCACCATCCTCACCAAGACTTGTTATCGAAAGCCCTTTCGGATACAGCCATGCTCTCTCTCATAGTCACTTAATCTGCATTAGCTCATTTAACATGTGGGCTGACTGGGACTCAGGGACCATGAGCCCCATGCCCAGGGCCACCCGAGGGCAAGCAGTACTCAGTGCTCAGACCACTTCATTGCATTTGGGCCAGTTTAAGAATGAATAAATGGAGTCACAAGGTTTCCAAGGGAAGACAGTAAGGGAAAAGGCTCATCCTGAGTAACCAGCCTACCTGCCCTGAGAATTTCTTCTCTCTCGCTTCAACACCTCATAGTTCCCCTGATGCTACACCTGGGCTTGGATCCCTCCTTCTTCTTTACCCCCCTCACTGGCCACAGCAAACTGATTCTTCTACTGTGAAGCCTTGTACATCTTTTTCTGTCTGTATCTCCTGACAGATCCTGCTGTCTGGATTGGCCTCATGAGAGTGTCTGTCTGCACCGGTCCCCTGGCCACTCTGATCCCAGCCTATTCCCTCTCTGGATGGGATGAGGGCATATGCCTCGCCTGGCACACAGGCTGGCTGCCACCTCTTCAGGCTTACGGTCCCTCTCCCTGCCCAAGCATTCTCTGCTCCCAGCGAAAATGTCTCCACACATTGACAAATATCCCTGCTGGGTGTGGGTGTCCGCACCGCCTCTGGTTGAGAACCACTGCTTTGTTATGAACATGAACGTGTCCCAGTGCATAACTCGTGACACCGTCTAGCATAGTCTCATCAAGCCCGGGGCCAGCATGTAGCAAATGCATGGAATGTTTGGATTCATACTGGCAGAGAAGTGAAGCCTGAGAACTTTAGAATCAGGCCAGCTTCTGTCTCTTCTCCAGCGCTTCCCAGTTGTGTGAGGCTGGAAAGTGATCTGACCTTCCTGAACCCTGCTTTCTTCATTGAAAATGGGGTAATCGTGATATTAGGTTATGGTTCAGATTACATGACATCATTATTTGTAAAGACCTTGTCCAGTCTGGGGTCGAGAGAAAACATCAGCGAACAGTCCTGAAGCTATATTCTCTGCCACTGCTTGACGGCAGTGGCTGCGTGCATGTCATTCTTTTTCCGTTAATGGGGCCGGGCACACGGTCCCACACTACGGTGGTGTGAAAAGATGTCTGTACACAGGGTTTTCAGGATGCAGAGAGGAGTCAAGCAAACAGAAATAGGGAAGGAGAAGAAATAAGAAATGGATGGGAAGAAAACTGCCAGCAGATGGCCTCTTCCGGCTTTATCTTCCTTGCTCTGGCTTTTCTCTCATTATCTGATCCCTGTGTGACTTTAAGCGACTTCAGGAGACAGAAAATAGAAACCAGCAGCTGAACCAGACGCAGAGCAAGCTGGGCGATACAAGGTGCCTTTTTCTCAAAGTCAAGTGTGTATATGTCTTCCTTTCCCTGGGAGATCACAGCCTGCCTGGTGGGGGAGGGGCTCATTTAGGTAAATCTCCCTTTTCCAAAACCATAGTTGTTGACAAAGATGATTAATAGATGAATAAATGCATGTCAGATGTTGATAAACCTACCATTGAGTAGAGCGTGTGTTTCACAGAGCTTTTTGGTTTGTGTTATGTTGCCACAAACGATTTGTTGCACACCTCGGTCACATATTTATGGTGCTCATGGCTGGCAACATGAGTGGCTAGAGACAGAGTCAGAATTTGGGGCGTCGAGACAGCTAACTGGGTCAGCTCCCGCAGAACTAGCTTTCGCTAGTTACTTCTTACTCTTCTTACTGGTATAACAGAACCCTGTTCGCTAACACCACTGCTGGCAGACCAAGTGAATGGGCGACGGTAGAACCAGAGTACAAACAAGAAAACTAAATGGAGACCCACCAAAAGGTGGGGGTGGGGAAGAAGGAAGCAACTGACGCTTTCAGATCATTTTTCTCCAAGTGTGGTCTGTGGGCAACCGGCCTGAGGATCACCTGAGGAGCACAGTGTGCTTTTTAAGACATACCGTTTCCTGGGCGCCCATGAGACCTACGGGATTAGAATTTGTTGGGAAAGTCCCCTTTCTCTCTTTTTTTTAAATTATTTTTTAATGTTTATTTATTTTTGAGAGAGAGAGAGACAGAGCAAGAGCTGGAAAGGGACAGAGAGAAAAGGAGACATAGGACCTGAAGCAGGCTCCAGGCTCTGAGCTGTCAGCACAGAGCCCAACGTGGGGCTCAAATTCACAAGATCATGAGCTGAGCTGAAGTCAGATGCTTAACTTACTGAGCCACCTGGCACCGTCCACATTTTTTTTTTTTTAATTCACACTAAAATTTGAGAATCATTGCTCTAAAGAAAAGAGAATTTAATATACACAGTCAGCATCTACCAACAGCCTTATTCTTCTTCCTGCTCGATGACATTGGACAGAGAGAGTATTTTATAAGGTCTTAGGAGAAGGACAGTAGTGTCTGGCAAAGAGCTGTGGTTTGCACCAGAAGACCTGGGAACTGGTCCTGTAAGGCTGCCTCGGGCCAATCCAGCCTTCTTGTTCTGCAGAGTCCTCCCTGCCCTCCAAGGTGATCCAGATGTTTCCCCGATGGCCCTAGGGCTCATTGAGGCTGTGGTCTTCAAAGCCTTCTCCGTGTTGTTTTATAAACAAACAATAAGAATAGCAGCTGTTCATACAGCGTTATCGAGGTCAGGTGTTGTGCTGAACACTTTACAGACACTAACTCATTTAATCCCTCTCAACAACCCTATGAGGTAGGCTGACCCCAGAGTACAGATAGTAAAAGTGAGGTGCAGAGAAGGTAGGCAACTGTTCAAGATCAAACAGCTAAATAAATAACCGAAAAGTTTATTTTACATGGAAAATCATTTCTTTTCTGAATTTAATTTTAATTTTTTTAATTAAAAAAATTTTAATGTTTATTTATTTTTGAGAGACAGAGTGCGAGTGGGTGAAGGGCAGAGAGGGAGGGAGACACAGAATTTGAGGCAGGCTCCAGGCTCTGAGCTGTCGGCACAGAGCCTGACGTGAGGCTTNTATGTTTATTTATTTTTGAAAGACAGAGTGTGGAAAAATTATTATTTCTAGACTCAAAATAATTTTTCTCTATTCAAAATAGTAGGACAAGGAATCAGGGGAACTAAAATCTAACCAGAGCTTCTGTTACACATATATGACTGTGCTGATCACTAAACTTCCTGGCTCTCGTTTCTTCAGTGAAATGACATTCCAGAACATTCTAGGGTCCCTTCTAAAATCTTCTTATGCTTTCACCACCAATCTTCCTTACTATATTTGGTATACTTATTATGTTAAAAACAAACAAACAAACTCAGTATGCACCAAAGGATGATTATCGGTACGGATTTGCTTCAGAATTAAAGTACTTTACATTCCTACTTTAAAATGTCCATGTAAGTTAACTTCCTTTAAACAGAGACATAAATGTTTTAAAGGTAGGCATTATATTTCCAAGGGTTTATTCATTTAATAAATTATTTCATTTTAGTTTTCGTTATGTACCTGGTGAAAAATGAGGGTACCCTGCCCTGGGCAACCTCATGTCCCAAAAAGAAGCTTCCAGAAATGGCGAAGAGCTCGACTAATCCAGCTGCAGTTAGTTCTTCCTGTTTTAAAATGAGGCGAGAGCTTATACAGCTATTCATCTCGCTGTGAAAATTTCATCTGTTTTTACAGATGAGTTTTCCCAATGGGTGATATAGAATCCTATAAGTAAGCACACCCCAAATGTTTCCTTTTCATAATTATCTAAAGCACAGACGAGTGTTGAAAAGACAATTGTATAGCTTCTTGTGTTGCTTCATGGGCTTTAAGTGCCCACAAAGGGGATTCCTTATGCTTTAATTTCTCTTTATTTTTCTGACTGTAAAGACCCTTGGGGTAAAAGCCAGCCCCACAATCCCGCCGTTATATGGTGACTGTCAGCCTGCTCCAGTGACGTTTCCTGTTCACTAGGCCCCCTTTCATCTGACCACAATGTCCTGGCTTTGCTGCAATTCTTAGTCAACGCCCATCTCTTCACTAGCCTGTGAATGGTATTAAATGGTGTTTATGCTAGCTATTGTGGCCTTTTGTGGGGTTTGTCTAATTCACAGAGAAAAGTCTGCTTTTGTGCTCCAAGAGCAGCTACGTCATGGCACCCCATGTGCCTTCTGATGGGACCCAGTCCTGCTGAGTGATAACATTGCAGGCCTGAGCTCCTTTGCAACACAATCCCGCATTCTTAGCGCAGTCAATACGCTCACAGGCAGACTGGTTTACTCTTTTTATTAAGAGGTAGGGGAAGATAAAGCACAAACAAATACCAGATCCTGAAACAAAACAGAAAAGAGGGGTAAGTTCAACTGATTTGCAACTTACTCAGCCGGGCAAGAAGTGAGAAAGCAAGTGGGGAGGAAATCACAGATTTCTTCTATTAGCAACCAGACACACCAGGTGTACCGACCGTGGCAGCAAATACTTCACATTTCAGGAGTAAGATTGCATTATGGTTTCAAGGTATTGTTTAAAATGACACTTAATACCAGAGTCACTACTCCACCGGGCTTTTTCTAAAGTGCTCACAAAAAAGAAAGGATATAGTATTGATGATTACATTATCCTCTGGTTCAAGAGTCTTTGCAGGTAGGTATGTTGCTATGTCTTGAAAGGGCTTTTGATGTAAGAAGATCATTACCGGGCTCAGTGGTAATTGATCCCAGCAGCCCCAGCTTTTGGTGCTGTGGTTTATTTCATCCTGTTACTCTGCGTAATCCGTTTTCCAGCTATCTACAATCTTTTTTATACTCCTAATGGTGGCTTATATTTTAGTTTATTTTTTTTCCTTTGAGAAGAGAAGTGCTTTCCAGACAAAAAGAGTCAGGTGCACAGAAAGGGGAAGACTTTCCTGTTAGCGGATGGTACACATCTTTGCGTATAGAGAACGTGTTTCTGAATCATGGGTCCCGCTTGTCGCTTGTTTTCCTCATGTCTTTCCGTTCCCATATCATCACATTGAAAAATATAACCCAAATAAGATTATTTTAATTCCTGTTTTACATTCTGAAAATGTCACTGTTTTCCCTAATGAGAAAATTAAAGGAGAAAGAGTAAAATTCCCATCCCACGTCCAATCCAAGAAAATCAAGAGATCTGGAAGTTTTTTCCTAGGATGAGTCATGTCACCCCATGAAAACCCACCCCCTCAGCTCAGGTGACAAATGTTTCTTGCGCCTACTATGAATCTAGCATGGAGCCAGTTGCCATGGTAGGTTTCCAAGAAGTCGGATTCGATGTCTCTTGGCAGAAAGTAAGACTCTAAAGAGACCCGGGATAATTCAGTACCAGGGAGATAGGGTCATGGCAAGCCCAGATCTGGGGCCAGGGCAGCCAATGGGAGCAGAATAACAGGGACACAGGCTGTACCGCATTCATCCCCATGTCTTTAGGCCTTCGCGGAGGGGATGACGTGTGACAGGTGCTAAGTAAGCGTTGGCCTCACTTAGATAGGCCTGTGTTGGAAGGATTAAAAAAATATTTAAATAGGGAAGGGAAAGAGGAATCCTTACAAGCAATGCCTGGAGACAGAAATGGACTTCCAGGGACAGGACCTGAGGCTCCATCAGGGCAGCCGTGAAGAGACCTTTTCCGGAGAGCAGCCTTCTGGTCGGCAAAGGCAACGGCAATGTGAGTAGTGGAGCAGTGAGTCACAGGGCAGGGAGCACATGCACAGATGAGCGAGGTCAAAACTGGTGACCGGCGTGGGGCAGGAGAGGTGGTCGTTCCATCCGAGGCTGGTGCCTAGCTGGCCAGAATGAGCAGAGGGCAGGGGATGCCTTGGAAGGAAGTGAAGTAAGTCTTAGAAGCACCTGGGGGGGGGGAAGGTTTGCACTTGAGGAAATGGGTCTTCATTCATTTATTCATACACCTGTTCATCATTTGCTCAATACCTATACATACAGTGGGACTGTTATACTCAGTTTAGGCAAGACACTGTGCTAGGGTCGCTAGAGGATTTCAGGAAATTTGGGAATCATTTTATAATGGCGTGCTTTGGTCTCTAGCCCAGAAATATTTCCATCTCCACAGCTGGGGCCACTCAGCCATCACACAAGGGCTCACCCCTCTTCGTGGCTGATTGAAGGAACAGCATGACCTCAGCGGTGCTGCCGATCTTCGACTCATCCACTTCCTCGTGTATTCATTCATCATACGCCCGTTGAGCCACAAATATGTACCTGGCACGATTTGAAAAATCCATAGAACATTGTTTCTAGCTCTGAGGGGCTCACGGTCTAGTGCAGCAGTCAGACATATTAAGAATAATACTAATAATTAATTACTAATGTAATCCTTATGTGGAAGGAGCTTTTAGAACCCGGAGAAAGCGGTGCCTATCTCTGCATGGGGCTGCCTGGGAAGACTTCACAGAGGAGCTGATGTGTGCAGTAGGTCTGGAGGAAGGACTGGTGGAGCGCCATGGATAAGGAAGGAAGAACATTCCAGACAGAGGGAAGAGCAGGTGTAATGAGAGGGCCATGTGTTCAGGAACGGCCCACAGTCTGGTGTGGCCAGCGAAGGATGGGGGATGGCACTGGCAGAAATAGGCTGGGTCGAGAGCCTGAAGTGTCTTGGTTTCACTGAACTCTACTTCCGGAAGTTAGTTTCTTGCTTTTTGCCACGTGACCAAGCTCCACTTTGAGGGCTGAGTTCCTTTGTTTAGGAACCCNGCCAAACCCCTCCTCATCTCAGATGTGGCTACTTCTTCCTAAACCTCTGCCAGCCGTCTCCACCCACTTTCTCCTGACCGAAGCTACACCACCTCTTCCAGGCACACGATCTCAGGTTCTCCAGAATGCAAGGAGTTTTTAAAGAGCATTGGACCAGTGTTGGTTCATCTTTCCCCCCTGCCTTAGCACACATGATGGAGGTCCTCTTGCAAGACATTCTCCCAGGGGTGCACTCATATCATTGGCTGCAGCTCATAGAAGAGAGCTTGAAACCATCCCTGTTCCTCTCTTTCCAATTCAACTAATGCTTCATGGGATGCTGGTAATCGAAAGTGACATTACTACAGAACTAACATTGAAGCTGCGAACCTGGCTGTTTAACGTGTAACAAATTCCTTGTGACTGATTTTATATCTGATCTCAACCAGTGCCTGGCCTCTCTGACAACACCCCTGAACCTCACCTGAATATTCTTGATGACGCAAATCTCCCTCATCAGGCAATCATTCAATTTGTGGACAGCTCCAAATGGTAGAGAATTCTTTCTTAAACAGAGTAGATGTTTCCCTTTCTATGACTGCAAGGTCTCAGTCCCACTCTGTGGTTACAGAGCATGAATATAATCATGCTTCCCCATCATAGTCCTTTAAATATCTAAAGGTGATTACTTGCTCCTCAGTAACACATTTTTTTTTCTGGCTTAAATATCCCAATGATATGGTCTCCATTCTTGAAGGAACTGCATTTTGTCAATGTATTTCTTAAAATATGAGACTCAGACCTAAAGCAGTTCTCTCAGTGCGGGCAGACCAGCAAAACATACCTCTGGGACCATTACCGTTTTTATTCTGGGCAAAATATTTCTATTAATGTAATTCAAGATCCCATTAGCTCTTCTGGCAATTCCGTCTATTGGCCAGTATTGCAATTTTCATGAAATGAAACCCCCTCAACAATTTTATTTGAATTGCCAATGGCTCAGGTGTCTCTCATCTTATAATTGGTCTGACGTTTTTTTTTTAACCTCATTGCAGAACTTTACATTTGTCCTTATTACATTTCATCTTATTAGTTTTGCTGATTGTTCCAAGCTGTCAGAGTCAGTTTGAATATATATCTGACATCTAGCATATTACCATCCATCCAACTTTGTGTCATGACTGAATCTAGAAAGGATACCCATTTTATTCTAATTCAGGTATTTAATCAAAATATCAAACAGGATGGAACTAAACACGGGAACCAGTGGTATGCCACTAGATACCATCTTCTTTTAGGCTGCATTGATCTCGATTAATATTAATAGAATAAAATATTTTAACCAATTGTGCACCCACCAATCCATAATGTCATCCATCCCACTTGGCCGTAAGGTACATCATGGATCATATTTTTGAAATAGTATTATTTTGAAAGTCAAAATGTGCAACTCATTCGGAATACAATTCTTTTGGAAATATAAATTGAGATTTTAGTCCATTTACTTCAATGAACCCTGATATAGAGAAAAGGCCTTTGAGATTCTCAGTAAGCGAATCAGTAAAAACAGAAAAAAAATGAAGATGTTAATTATTCGCATAGAAAAAATCTTAAAGGCAAAACATAAGTAAAAAACTGGGTCAACCATCTGGGACATAAATGACAAAGGGTTAATTTCATTCATGTACAAAGAGCTCGTGAGTAATTAAAAAAAATGAATAAGCCAAAAGAAAATGGGCAAAGGACAAGAACAGGCAGTTCACTCACTTATGTACACGCATGCACACGGCCAATTAAAAAAGAAAGAAATGTTCAGCCACACTCGCAGTTAAAGAGTTGGAAATTAAAATACTAAACGAGATGCCATTCCTCATCTATCAGCTTGACAAAGATAAGAAAACCTGGTTGTATGCAATGCCGTTAAGGGCATGTGGAGAAAAGACCTCTCATACTATAAATTGTACATTGGTACAACCTCTGTGGAAAGCAATTTGAAATTATCAATCAAGATTTAAAGTACACACACTCTTGTGGCAGCTGGGTGGCACAGCCGGTTAAGCCTCTGACTCTTGGTTTTGGTTCAGGTCATGGGCTTAAGGGTTTGTGGGTTTGAGCCCCGCATCTGGCTCTGTGCTGACAGCATGGGGCCTGCTTAGGATTCTCTTACTCTCCCTTTCTCTCTGCCCCTCCTCTGCTCACACTCTCTCTCAAAGTAAAATAACTAAAACTTTAAAATATACATACTCTTGGAGCCAACGATTTTGCTTCTAGGATTTTACCCTACAAATATATTTCCATAAGGTCCAAAGAAATAGAAAAGTCATAGAGGATGGATTAGACCTACCTCTTGTCAGATGAGTGGCCTTTGGCAAGTCAGTGCCTCCCTCTATGAACTTGGGATAATAATATTATCTGCTAATTGGAATGTTGTGAGGAATAAATGAGCTCTTCGAAACAGTACCAACCACATAGTAAGTGCTATATATGTTTGCTTTTTCTACTGCTCTCATTTACTTATTTCATCATGTACTGTTTTTAGTGCCTGTCTCTGCCCATAGAATAGAGGCTTTACAAGGAATTTGCTCTTTTGTCGTTTTTGTTCACTGATGAACCCCAAGGGCCTGGAACCTGACAGCTGGTAGTAGACATGCAATAAATATTTCCTGACTGATGCTGGCTCTCATCCTGCGACTACGCTGTTTATGGAGATCAACCAACTCCTCATGCTCTGCTCCCTGACCACGGAGAGTCCTTGAGTTTCTTTTTAAAGAAAACACTGAGCAGCTGGTGAAAAATTCTACTTGCCAAGTGATCACATTTTCCTTGAGAACTCATTCTGGTTCTCAAGTGTGACAACTTGAGCCTTGGGGGCTCGGTTGGTGCGAGTACACCCTGGATGAGCTGATAAAATCAAAGCCCTGAAAATGCAAAGCTGAGGTCCTGCCTGAATCAGCATGAATCCATGCTCCCCTGGGGACTGGAAGGAGGAGAAAGACAGTGGAGATGTGGAGAAGTGGACAGCTGATCATGGGAGCCATCCTAGGGGGCTTGAAGAAGGACATGCGGGTGGCTGTGCTTTAGGATGGTTGACCTGGCTAAGCCGCGTCTAAAAGGAGCAGTCAGAGCTGACTTAGTGGTCCCCTGTCGTGTTCTTCTTGGGTAGCTCCAAGTTCAAAGGAGCTCCGCCCAGACACATGGTCCTCAGTCTGCAAACATCATGTCTTCACTGCACAGCAGCCTGCCCTCCCCAAGAAGGGTGTCTTCAGTCTTTCCGAGAACATGACACATGAAAAAGTTAGGACAGGGCTGTGGACTCTCCAAGCTCCCTATTGTACATGACATGGGTTAAAGAATCAGAGTTTTCCTGAAAGAGGTAAGTTCACCTTGATTTGCAGAGTATTTGGACAGTCACAAAAAACCATGGTAAGCAATAATTGTTCTGCTGGGACTGTACAATATCAAAATCAGACGTTGATGTCCACCCCACACCCCCTCCCTCTGTGTGTGAGAATTGATTTCCACTAGTTGAAATTCACACAATAAAGGAAACCTTTGTTTTCAATTCTGCTGATGAGAGAGACAATATATGTGACCTCCTCATTGATTGACTGTTCTGTGTTCTTAGATTTACTTCTTGAGAGAATCATTAAACATAAGAGAAAATGATTTGTTTCCATTGATTGGGTGATGTGCCCATCTGACAGCCAAAGCTTTTATATTACAGTTATTATGTCATTAATGTAATTTGCAGAATCAAAAAGAAATCACTCAGGTTCTGACTGTATTGCTGGTTATGTTTTTTTTAAAAATAAATAAAAACTTTTTAAAGGAAATAAATCTGGTAACAACAAGAATAGATGAAGAGGCCAACTACTCACTTCATAAATCACCCCAAGCTAAGGAAACCTGGTTACTTAAGAGCTGAGTGCTGCAAAGCTGGGCTTCTCAAAATGTCCTCTTTCATATTGTGACTTTCTTAGGAGCACCGCTAATTGCAAGTACTTAGGAAAGATGACTTCCCATTATTCATTTAAATTCCTTTCTCATTCTCACGGCTGTCTCATTGCTTAAGGTTAGTGAGTTACATGGAGCGTGATAAAGCCGGGCTTGATTCAGGTTCCCCAAACCTCCTCTGAACTGTGAGTTCACGCCGGTTGGGGAGATTGCGTGCCTATGTCATTCTCAGTAACTTTTCTCTCCCCCGGCAACGACGGCCAAGAAATTAATTATGGCAAGGAAACACTGCTGCTTTGTGGCCTGGCCCTGGCTGACTGCAAAACTCCAACCTCAAAGTGAACGCCTGGGTGTTGAAATTAAGTCATCCTTAGAATTTTCTAGAAAAAGAAACTAATATCCATACGTGCAATTTGTGGACCCTCTTTTCCCATTGGTTCTGAAGGGTCTTATCTATCACTTCTACTGCTACTTTGGGAGCATGGGGCTAGTTGGACATATCTTCCTGACCTATGGCAGGTGCTCAAAAAAGATCCTCTTTTCTTTTTACCATGGAGGCCGGCCTGGTTTCGTGGGCATGACTGCCTTCCAGTTAGAAGGTCCTGGCACTGCATTCAAAGTGCTGCAGTTGCCGTCTTGAAACTCTGAATACATTTTGATCACCTTGCACTAAGCCTGCAAATTACACAGCCTGTCCTGAGTGTAGGGCTATACGTGGCATCTGGATGTGTCAAAGTGATCCTGTTGGTTGAATAAGCACAGCCCGTTTGCACAAACCAAAGTCTGAGTATGGAATGGCCTCCTCCCCCATATTGTGAATTTCTTTTGTTTCCCTGCCTTCCCCTTTTGCAGTAATGGAAAGATGCTTGTGACAACCATTAGCATCTCTAAGGATGGATGAGAGCTTACATATGAAGACTGAGTCTTCTGACAGTGGGTACAAAAAACCTTAAGTAAAGGCAGATTATTCTAGGAGACTGAAGGGGAGTTTTTGAGTTTTTCTGTTAGGCAGGACATGCAGTTTTGTTGTGTTGCTAAGTATTTTATCGTTATTAATAGGTGAAATAAATATTATAGAGTGAAATAGCTTTTTGCATTTGAATCTCTCAGGAACATATACCAAGAGAAGCTATTCTGTTTTCAATACTGTAAAATAAACGTGGTATCTATCCATTCGGTGGCTCAGAAGACACAGTCTACGAAAAGATGCTCAATGTCACTAACAGCAGGGAAATGCAAATGAAAACCACAATAAGATACCACCTCATACCTTGTAGGTTGGCCATTATAAAAAGCCCAGAATTAGAACCTGTTATAATCTGTTGAAGTGTTCTCATTGTTGTGTGGCATTATTGTGGCAACCGAGACCTGACCGACATGCTGCTGTGTTGACACAATGCACACTTCTACTCCCGGAGACCGGGATAGCTGTATAGACCGATGCCCGAAAGCTTTGCCGGCGAATGTAAGACCGTCAGTGGGAGAGACTGACATAACCAGGTGGGGCAGAGTAATCAGAAAGGTGGAGAAAAACCTCTCTGGAAGTAGAAGTGTAGAAAAGGTGTGGAAATTATGGCTGAGAATCCAGGTAAGGGTGGCAAATGTATCCCAGTCATCTTTGTAGCTCCAGAATCTACCAGAGAGTGTGGCGCTAAGAGGGAAGGAATCGGTAAATGTTAGTGGAGCGGAACATTTACTCTCCTCATTTATTTGTTACTCAGCACATCTCAGTTCCCGTCTATAAAAATCCAGAGCTGCCTGGATCTACACAGACGTCTCCTGAAGGATGTAATTTCCTTGGGGTGGTGGCTGAACAATTGGTTGTTGAAACATTTAAAAATCACTAACTCAGGGGGCGCCTGGGTGGCTTAGTCGGTTAAGCGTCCGACTTTCGCTTAGGTCATGATCTCACGGCTCGTGGGTTCGAGCCCCGCGTCGGGCTCTGTGCTGACTGCCAGCTCAGAGCCTGGAGCCTGTTTCAGAGTCTGTGTCTCCCTCTCTCTCTGACCCTCCCCTGCTCACGCTGTCTCTCTCTCTCTCTTAGAAATAAGTAAAAATATTTTTTAAAAAAATCACTAACTCAGATTCGGTGTAAGTCAACTATCAATATCTCCCTACTGAACATATCCATTTTATAGAGATTATGTGAAATAATAGTACAACTGTTATCCCAGAGCAAATATTTAAAATATTTTAGAGAACAAATGGTTTTATTCACTCTTGCTTCCAAGACAGAGGTATGTATCTATTTGTAGCATTTGGTGACTTTGAGCCAACGCTTAGTTAATTCTAAATATGAAAATATAGTTTACAGCTGAGAAACAATTAACTTCATTCAAAAAGCTATTTTTTGGTGTTTGTGTGTGTATGTGTTTAAAGTTTATTTATTTATTTTGAGAGAGACAGAGACAGTGTGAGTGGAGGAGGAACAGAGAGAGAGAGGGAGACAGAGAATCCCAAACAGGCTCCAGCTTCCTGTAGGGCCCCATCCCATGACCTGAGCTGAAATCAAGAATCAGATGCTTAGCCAGCTGAGACACCCAGGGTCCCCTTAAAAGACTGTTTAATTTTAAAAAAATAAGCTAGGCTGATTTTATTTTCAGTAAGTACAATTTAGTGAAATTTTATTATCACTAAAAAAATACATTTAATCATGGAACCCTCTTGCTCATTTTGAAAGAGTTTTGTTTTTCAAAGAGTTTAATTTGGAAATCTTAAATTTAACATAAAATGCTATCCTACCTTGAACCATCACCAGGTGGGAATGTTATTGCAATGATCTTGGTGGGTTATTTCCCCCTGTCTGAAAGTGTTTACAAAATGTGTTTTGTAAAGTGTTTACATTACATGAAATCACCTTTTCACCATTTTGCAGCTTGTCGTTTCTTGTCTTTCTTGTAAGACAGACGTTGCTGTGGAGGATTTGGGAATTCCAGAATGTCCTGGAACATTCCAATAGACCAGCACTCAACACAGCTTTCACTGGTAACTTCCATACTTGTACTTGAGATGGGTGGATGAACTTGACCCGTTCAACCAGCCGCCATGTTATTGCTGGTGAATCTTGTCTCTTTCCTTCCATTAGTGACTCCTGAGTGACCTCAGGCAAACTTTGTCTTTAAGGAGTCAAACAGTAAGTATTTTTGGCTTTTTGGGCCATACGGTTTCTCTTGTAACTACTCAACTCTGCCATTTCAGTACAAGAGCAGCCTTAGATGATGTGTAAATGAATGAACAATTGTGCTCCATTAAGGCTTTATAGACGCTGAAATTTGCATGTTATGTAATACTTACAAGCTGCAAAATCTAATACTCCTTTCGATTAAAAAAAATAATAATTTAAAATTGTAAAAACGGTTCTTAGCTCACAGGCTATACAAAAACAAAAGGTGGGTTGGATTTGGCCCATGGCCATGATTTGTCAGCCCCTTACCTTAGGTTAACTAGGCTGATGGACCAAACAGAATGGGGTGCCTCAATTAAGAGCACACATACTGAACCCAGAGAGCCCAACCTTGAGTCTCAGCTCTGCCTTTTCCTATCCATATGATTTTGGGCAGGTTTCTTACGTTAAAAAAAAAAAAAGGAAATCTAATAATAATGTATTGAGGATCAAATGCATTAATGTAACTAACACACTTGGTCCCTAGCAAACACTGTAAGCCTGCTGGCTGCCTTGGCTATCATTGTAACTTACCACAGTTGGCAATTCTGGTTTATTTCAGAACACACAGAAGAACTAGGCTGACCCCATGGAATCAGAGGCATTGATTCTCATTGGACCCACTTGCCCTAGATTTGAGATTCCTTTTTGCTCTTGCACCTGGCACCTAGTTCACGTTCATCCTTCTATAGGTGCAGCCAGATTTTGAAATTCCCAAATAAAGCCACAGCATTTTCCCACAGCATTTAAAAAAGCATTTGTCATAGTTAACCAATTTTAATATCTCAGAAAAAATCTTGTCACTTTATGAGGAAGAAATACTTAAATACATACACTAACCAAAATTTTGAAATGTTGATCCTTATTTTATAAAAGAACTCTTGATGATTTTTCTCTTAGATCTTCCCTTTCCAGATATTAATAAGACATGTAGCATATACTATTGGAAAATAAGCACGGATAATTTATATTTAATTACTAAAATAATACCCAGAGTATCTTGTTCTCATGGGGTTTTATTAATACTCAGAATGGTTAAAAACTTAATTTAGATTATTGCATTGGCTTTGGTACCAGGAGAAATGTCCGTGGCATCTTTCTTGATCATAGCACAGTGTAGATACACTATTTGTATCTTTTCCTCCACCTTGGGTTTCTTTCTTATTAAAATTTTATCCATCGGTAAAGTGAAAAATAACATGGAAGTAACTTTGAAATCAGGCCACGTAGCCAACATGGCCAAACACAGGGGCCCCGACCACAGACAGCACTCCCTAGGCCTGGCTTAATGGCCCGTGAAAAGGTGACCTGGGCCGCAGGCTACATGTCATTCCTTGCATCTTTTGCAAGTCCCTGGGCACGTAGTAGGCATGCCACTCAAGGCAGCCGTTCAGACTGCCCGAGAGAGGCAGTGAAGCTATGATGGGCCCGTCTGACCTCGGCTTTGATTATCACCACCCTCTTCCTATTCCCCCACAGAAAAACCCAGAAAAAATGATTTCACAATCATCATCATCATTATTACTGTTAATATTTAACAAAGCTGACCTTGACTCCATGGTGTGTCATGACTCTGCCTGATAACCCCTACCCTAAATAAGCAAATTCTAAGATGCTCCTGTCCTGAGTTGGAACAGTGACAAATGAATTTATTTCAAAGGCAGCCCTTTTAGCCTTGTGGCTGCTCACCCTGTGGCTGGCCCAGCCTCATAATGGCAGACCGTGTTGTATTCAAAGCTCATGATATAGAAGAACCTATTTTAAATTGTTATTATTTCTAGGAAAGAAAATATGCTCTGTTTATGTAAACTATGCTAAATTAGTGTACCATAGGCCAATAATTATGTTTTCGATAATAGAACCTTCAGTCTTTAATAAGTCTTAAACTGAGCTGTTTCTGTTATATAATGTCAAGTGGCAGAACTCTTGTTCATGATGGACACTAGGTTGAGGAAGTAACATCACAGTTTACCATACACTCAGCAGTACATTCATCCACGGATAAATTCATTCCCAAATATGCTTTCTTGGTTCATAAAAATTCGAGTCAAAAATAACTAACCAACAAAAGTCACTCCTCTCCCATCCAAAATAATGAGGCTTTAAGAATGTATCCTTAGAATTTAAGCATTAATTTTGTGTACTAATTTGTACTCATTTTGCTTCAGAATTTTAACAGGGAAAACCAGGGGCGTCTGGGTGGCTCAGTCGGTTAAAATGTCCGACTTCGGCTCAGGTCATGATTTCACGGTTCATGGATTCGAGCCCTGCATCGGGCTCTCTACTGACAGCTAGCTCAGAGCCTGGAGCCTGTTTCAGAATCTGTATCTCCCACTCCCTCTGACCCTCCCCTACTCACACTGTCTCTCTCTCTCTCTCTCTCTCTCAGAAATAAATAAAACATTAACATTTTTTTTTTAAAAAATAAGAGGGAAAACCACATCTGGAAAGTCTGCAGTGATGATATAAATTCAGCATGAGAGAAACGAGGGGCAGAGAGAGAGGGAGACACAGGATCCGAAATAGCTCCAGGCTCCGAGCTGTCAGCACAGATCCTGATGCAGGGCTTGAACTCAGAAACCACGAGATCATAACCTGAGCTGAAGTCGGACGCTCAACTGAGTGAGCCACCCAGGCGCCCCAGGGATGATTCTTTAGAACCCGGTGTAAAACTGTGAGTCTTGCGTTTCCTGGCACTGGAAAAGGTGGCTTAACTTCCTGAAAAGCTAAGAAAATTGTTGCTTCTGTTAAATATGCTCTTTGAATGTCAAAATACTGGATTCTGAGATGAGATTTTATTAGCATGGGCACTAATTCCAAACGGTATTAACTTCTACTCTTACCTTGTTCAACATGGGAAAAAATTTAAAAAGAGAATTATAACAATCACATAACTACTTGAAAAGGAAAGACCAGCTGTAATATGCACATAATTGAGGAAAAATTATTTTGTCTGTTCTAAATTATCTGGGTAACTACCTTAATTATCTACCTCAGGGTGCCAGCGTGGCGTCTATCCCAAGGTGGCTATAAATCCCAGACTCTAGGAAGGGTAAGTCCAGAATGCATTCGCACTAGGGAGGGCAATTCTGGGGCCAAGATTTATGCGAGCAGTGATGGACTTCATCACTGACTTCCTGGCCCAAGGGGAAACAACCCCACGCCTTTTTGGAGTAGGGAAGTATCGAGATTGCTTTGAGGGCAATTAACCTAATTTCTTTTCAGATATAAAGAATTCTGTCACCTCTGAATGTGCAATTGTACCTCCAAGTGCAAGATTCACATTTAATGCACGCACAATTGCGCTGCCCCAAACCGTTTGTCAAATCTACACAACGCAAAATATCGTTGCCAGTGGGATGGAGCACTGAGCACATTTCAGCCATGTAGATATCGCTAAAGCGCTGGTGTGACAGACTCACCGGTAAATTTTTTGACCCAACTGGCCTTATTTTGGGTTAGCTCAGGTGGTCACGTGTGGTCACAGAGCTCTTCCGACAGAGTTCG
>NW_027532599.1:236593-253277 GCF_008692635.1 Crocuta crocuta
AGCTCTTCGGCTTTTTGCTTTGCAGTTCCAGAATCTCTCCCGGGCAGAAAACTGCAGAGCACACACAAAAGAAAAAAAGGACTAGAAACAAACCGGCTCCTGTCATCTCTGTTGATTTTTCACTTAGTAGACTTCTTTCTGGATTAAAACTTTTTTTTTCCACCTTCTTGTAAAGCAATGTTCATTGGAGCTTAGCCAATAGATGGTATCATTCCTTCCAGAGTCTATGCTATGGGCGGCCTATGAAAGCATATCTGCTCAAGGCATTCATGCAAATTATTACTTACTGCCCTATATGCTCATAAATTAATAGCTTCTCTGTGGATGAAAAACAGAAATTAGACAACCATTAAGGTTGAACAATGTTTAAAGAATATTAAATATTAATATATGAAATGAAAAAATATTGTGAGTGATATCAGTAGATATACCAGAAACACAACAAGCCAAAGCTAAGAATGCAAATAATAAAAACATGTTTCCAGCTAGATATTCTGGATGGGTTAGTATTCAAATTAAAGTTGATGGTTTTTTTTCCTTTTCAGTTAAAAACAAAACAAAGTATTTACAGCTGGTGTGCTATATGAGTGTTCATTTTCATACTCAGAACAAAAATGAATTTAAGGCAAATAAATGACTAAAGAGGTAGGGGCGATTTTCAGTCATTGTGCTTATGGGAATTGTCTTTGCGCTATTGAAAATGCATCCCATGAATATTTAGAAAGGCGGTGTTTATCAGTCTACAGTGTATTTTTTTAAATTCCCAGTATTAATAAATAATTGTCAGGTTGGCATATTGTATCCTAAGGATTTTGTCCGTCAAATGCTATAAAATTGGGATGGAAGTCGGCAAGAAGAGTTTTTGGGGGTGCTAGGGATGGAGACAGTGGTTACTCTTTAGGGGAGCAGGCCTGGCCACTGGCCTTTGGCAGTAAGAAATTTAGGATAAAAGTTCATGACTTGGAATACCGGCCGGCCCTCGGGTAGAGCATGCAACTCTTGATCTCAGCGTCACCAGTTCAAGCCCCACTTTGGGCATGGAGCCTACTTTAAAAAGAAAAGAAGCTTTCACGACTAGAAGCCCACTCTTAGAATTCACTATGCTCCATTAGACAGACTTAAGGTCAGAAGCATTAATCCTGCACAAGTGATCAGCCGGAAAGAGCTCTGGCTCTAGTCCTGCCCCCTACTTTGAATTAGATGTGAGATCTTAGGCAAGGGAACCCCTCCAGGTCGCTTCCTCATTGATCACATGGGGCTGATAAGGCAAACCCTCTGGCTCGCTCAGAGGTACTGGGTTTGGTTGGTCAGATAAGATAAAACCCAAACAAGCACTATAAGACATTCAGTCTGTCACTATTTTATTTATGGAGCACCTACTTAATACCAAACACTCAGGCAGTCACTGGGGTATTCAAACCTGAATAATCAAAAAATGACTTATGTTCATATCATAACATGTTCATATCATAACATCTATTGCGTAGCAACTAATTTCATCCTCACAACCGCCTCATTAAGCAGATACCTCAAATTATCCCTTTTTACAGGTGATGAAACTGAAGCACAGAGAGGTTAAGTAACTTGTCCAAGGTTGCACAGCTAGTGAGAGGCAGAGCTGGGCCATGATGCCAGAGAGCCAACCCCAGACTATGTACTCATCACTACACTACACTGACCCTACAACCGCCTCACTCTTACAGGCAGTCAGAGTCTTCTGTCAGAGACAGACCACTGTCAGACAGTATGGGCCCAGTAAGAGCGCTATGCCCTGGGCACTGGTAGAGCACCATGGGGCGGCGTGGCTCAGCCAGCTGGGTGCGGGTGCACCCTGGTGATTGGGTGGGCACAGGCTATGCGGGCTTCCTAAATAACGGAGATCTCAGCTGAGTCCTTTTTCTAAAGCTGATTAATTAATAAATATGTGTATTTATTTTTGAGAATGAGAGAGAGCGCACGGGAGGGGCAGAAAGGGAGACAGAGGATCCGATGCGGGGCTCGGGGCTCAGGACTCCCGCCCGTGAACCGGGAGATGATGACCTGAGCCGAAGTCAGAAGCTTACGGACCCCAGACCTCAGGTGGGGAGGCACTGGGGGCTCCCGAGGGTGATGATGAAGACGAACGGTAACACCCGGCCGCGGAGACAAGGCGGGACGGACAGAAACCGAGACAACAGTGCGGGTGATGGCGGGACCTCTGCCGTGGCAGCGACTGGGAAGGACCGTTCGATATTCCAGTGCTTTTCAAACCCTCGTGTGCGAACGATTCAGTGAGGGCGCCGGTGAAAAACGCAGGTTCTGACGGAGGAGGCTGAGTGGCCCCTGAGATCGCGCCTTTTCCACGAGCTCGCAGCTGACGCCCAGCTGCCTGCTCGGACCTCTCTCCGAGCAGCAAGGCCACCGGGGGTGTGCAGAGCCTGCAAAGGTAGTTCTCTGTTCTCTGAGAAGCCCCTCGGAGACACCCCAGAGCACAGGCGGGAGCGGGTGCGCCCCAGGGGTGCCGCGGAAGAGGCTACAGAGTGCAATCCCGGCCAGGGCCTGGGCTAGTTTGATTAAGGCTGCTGACCTTCTTTTTCCTGAGAAAAACGTGTGTGGTCCTCTGCTGGGCATTTGGGCTCCCCCACCCCCGAGACCTGCTTCCAGCCTCTTCCTTTATTTTCTAGAAAAGTGGGATTAAGGGATTAAGGAGGGTGGTGCAGAGGACAGAGAGCCCATGACATTGAGCCCAGGCCCTTTTGAAATTTCTTGTTTGCTCTATTAGGCCATACCTTCCCCCAAACTCCTTTATTGAATATATGTATTTATAAAAATGCAAGAGAATAAAAATCACCTTGGCGCTGAAACATACGTAGCATCTTTTTAGGTAAATCAAGGCACGCCCGGAAAGGTCACAAAAGGAGACCTGGAAAACCCGAAGGTCGAGCTTCTGTGAGTTTGCATTTGTGGGACGCGTCCTCGCAAAGATATTTGGGGGAGACACTTTTGGGGTTCTCCTGAGGCTTTGAGAGCATCACACTGTCATGGGGCTTGGGGGAGCCATGACTCTTTTTTTTTAGTTTATTTATTTTGACAGAGAGAGAGAGAGAGATAACGAAAGGAGGAGAGGGGCAGAGAGAGAGAGAGAGAGAGAGAGAGAAGATCCCAGAGCGTCTCTGCACAATCAGTGCAGAGCCCAACATGAGGCTCGAACTCACTAACCCGTGAGATTATGGCCTGAGCTGGATGCTTAACTGACTGAGCCACCCAGGTGCCCCTGAAGGTTACAACTCTTGGTGCCTGCTACGGAAACTCAACCTCCTTGAACAGCAGGGTGCCCAGAGAGCCGGAACCCAAGGCCTCGTAGATGTCAGGGTCACCCTGAATTCTGCCCCATGTTTTCCCTTCTTCCATCGCCAAGAGAAGTGACGGTGTGGCTGACATTAGTACCAGTAATCTCCGAACAAAGGGCCAGCCTCAAACCAAGGAAGGAAAGAAGGGACGCACCAACTCGGGGTTCGTACTGAAGTAACTGTCATCCGCGGTGAAATGACGTGCAGTAGCAGTTAGAGCAGGGGCAGTCAACCTCCGAAGATCACCATGGAAATTGTTACTTTGGATTTAGTTCCTTGGACAAATGAACTTGCGCAAGTGCACCCCTGCACCTCCCACACGAGCACTTCCGGTCACTGCAGGCACTGGCCGGCCCCGGCGGGCTGAGCGCCAATCGCTCTTTAATGACTTACTTTCTCAGCATCTCTCCCTCAATTTAAGATGAAAAGCTTACATTTTACATATATCTGCCATTGTGCAAGGGCCACACACGCGTTCTAAAAACTTAGGGGAAAATAGCCGAGTGGAGAGACAGCATCAATTTTCAATTTTATTTATATATCGAGGAATTTTTCTAGTCTTAAATTGTTGACACTACGGGCATGTGTGGAATTGCAGAAAAATTGCCGAATCTGTTGCCTAAAGGCAGCAGGGCTGACTTAGGGCAATTCACTCTCTGGTCTCTACGGTAGGAATTTATATGGCGCCCGTCATATCCTAGGTGCTTCCTAAATAATTGCGACAGGAGGCTAAGGAAGGAAAGAGTTACAGAGTAGATTCAGGAAACCATTTCAGGCCCCAGAGGCTGTGGCTATTTATTCATGGTGGGTGAGTGGTGGGATTTACCCCCACCCCCCGATGGGAGGAGTAACAAAGAATTTGCCACCATGTTGAATTCTACCACTGGGTGCGGCCTTGGGTGAGGTGATTCCCTGAGGCATCGAGAAATGATCTTCCCAGGACAGGGGTGTGTATGTGCCAGTTCTAGAGAGGGTGTCTGCTGGTGAACCACAGCGTCCACTGCAGGAGCAGTGACACATGGTCCTCAGAATTAGCCCCAAAGAGTAGTAAACATTAGATTGCATTTTGGGGAGGAAAAAGGATTGACAAGAGGTTCATCTAAGCGACTTCCCTACTATTGTTCCACAAAGGGGCTTGAAAGCCTAGGATGCAGAGCAGGTGACCCCCCGGAAGTCAGCAGAGTCAACAGTAACACAGGATCACCCTTCACCTTTAGGGCTTCTGCGATGGGAAGATGTCTGTTGAATGGACTCTAACAGAACTTGGGCTGAAGCCCTTGATATGTAAGATCAAAAAAAAAGGAAAAAAGTGGATTCCGGGTCTCTTTGTCCTTGGAAAAGTTTATGGTGCCCTTTAAAATCACGGGCTACTAGAGTTAGAGCACAGGGACGCTGGTGACCATCGAGCCGTGTTTCCATTTTCCAGAAGAGAAAATATGATGCAGGGCGGGAAACAACTTATCTAAGCTCCAACAGCCAGTTAATGCTGAGCAGATATAGAACCCGATTGCCTGTCTTCCAGCCCGGTTCTCTTTCTTACTCCAAGTCAGTTTTCACAGAGGAATTCCTCTGGCCGGCATCAGTGCCGTCTTTGTTGTACCTCAAGGAACCTGGGCTAGGATCCAGGATCTAGAATTTCTGACATACAACTATTTTTTTAATGTTTATTTATTTTTGAGAGAGAGACAGAGACAGAGCGTGAGTGGAAGAAGGGCAGAGAGAGGGAGACACAGAATCTGAAGCAGGCTCCAGGCTCTGAGCTGTCAGCACAGAGCCCGACACGGGGCATGAACCCATGAACTGTGAGATCATGACTTGAGCCAACGTTGAATGCCCAACCAGCTTAGCCACCCAGGTGCCCCATGACATACAACTTTTGACAGCAGGTATCAAAAACATAAAAGGTTTCTGTTATTAAAAAGAAATTTGAAAATGGGATGATTGACTCGATTTCAGCTCAGGTCACAGTCCCAGGGTCACAGGCTTGACCCCCCAGTTGGGCTCTGTGCTGAGTGTGGAGCCTGCTTAAGATTCTCTGTCTCTGTCTCTCTCTCTCTCTTTCTCTCTCCCTCGATTGCTTGCACGCTCAAAATGGTAGAAAAAAATTGAAAATGATTCCTCCAGGAAAAAGTACAAACTTTTCTTATTTTTTTGTCTATGTACCCATGTAACAGCACCTAATGGAAAGGTTGAAATTTCTGGTTTTTGTTTGTTTGCTTTAGATTCAGTCCAGTCCAAGACTCTTCTGGATCTCTTAAATGCAAGGCTCTTTGCTACAGGCTAGTAGGACTGAAAACCTGAACAAGATGGCGTCCCTGCTCTCAGAGAACTTACCATCTAATTACAGTTACGTGAAGTCAGCCCCACAAAGGTCCTTGAAGGTCATTTTTAGCTGCCCGCAGATAGTGGGGGACCATTAAAGATTTTAGACCATTATGATTAGATCACTACCTCTTTAGGAAGACGTTAGGGGCTGTTTCAGTGGTCAAGGTGATCACAAAGAACCTGAAGTTCGGGGGCTGGGCAGGAGGGGGCAGCTTCAGGAGGATGTCAAAGGATTAATGGCAAGTGTCCCAGATGTAGTTTTTGTTTAATCACATAAGCAGGGCGCACAGAGCTGACTCATTTATAAACAAGATCGCCAAGGCAATGCTGCAGAGGGGAGGGTCATGTGACTCACGGATCGGAGATCCCACCTTAGGTGAAGTAAAAGGGTCTCTGTTGTCTAGCAGACGCCTAATAAACAGGCTCACCTTTCAGCAACAAATGAAAACGCAGATACAAATTAACGGGCAAAAAAGGGCCTCAGTTGTCTGGCTGTGTTGCTTTACAAACAGCTCAGCAAAAGCACCTGGTGAGCTCCAATCACCTCATTTTCCCTTTTTCTTTTCTCTCATTATAATCATTATAGGTCACAAAAGGCTGCTCACAAAACAACGAGTGATTGTAATTTAATGCATCCTTTCTGAAACCTGCAGGGAAATTAAAGCAGGGAGCTACCTGGGGCGGGTGGGACCGGAAATGGGTTGAGCACAAGAGAGGCAATAGGTTTAGGGGCTAATTGTTCAGCACTTCCCCGCTGCCTGACCAGGGCTGACCCCAGGCTGGGACAGCCCGACTCACTTCCTTTGCAAACTGAGTCCCACCTCGGCAGTTCTGGAACTAGGGGACCTCAGATGGAGCCCCCTCTGCATCTCAGGAGTCTGGCGTTGTTCCTAAGCTCTAAGGAAGGCCCAGAAATGCCCGTCCGGTTCACCCAGCATCCAAAGTCAGCTCTAGGCCAGGCAGGTACGCTGTCTGCTTCCACTCATGGGAAGCCCAAAACCTTTCATGCTGGCGTCGGCACGCAACCTCACGAAGCACCAAGCATTCGATTTAGAGTGAACTGTCTGTTCCCATCACTGTCTACCACTCCGTCTCTCACTGCCCTCCCAAGGAAGCTGAGGTCAGATCCAAATGATGATAAAAACCAAAATCATCGAAATGAAAGAGAAAGATACTCCTTCAACAATGGAAATAAATGCTCTTCTAACAGCCAACAGTTGAGATAAACAGCTGTTTGCAAAAACCCCAGACCCGCAGGCGCCATTATGGTAGCCACTAGCCACCGGTGGCTATTTAAATGCAAATTAATTTAAATGCAATAAAATGTTAAATTCTCTTCTATGGTCACACTTGTCAGTTTCAAGTACTCAATGGGCCTACGTGGCTAGTGGCTACCATATTGGACAGTGCAAACCTCGGTCAAGACAGAATAGTAAAATAATTAAGATGTAATGAGTTTGGGGTATTTATTACCTTTATTTTTAAGATGACACTTAACATGTTTATGGAATTTAATTTTTAAATACAGATGATGCTTAACAACCAGCTCATAAAATTCCTGAAAATTAAACAGCTCCACCAAGCCAGTAAAAACCAGCGCCCGCACACCACTGAAACATTTCCATCAGAGCAGAAAGTTCTGTGGGACAGTAATGCCTCACACAAGGCTTACTAGTGTGAAGAGAGCAATGGCCAGAATGAGAATGAGACGCCCCACCCCCACACGGGTAGCAGAGATAAAAGGCTTTAAGGCTCGAACCCCCGCATCGGTCCTTCCCTCTCTCAGACCCCAACCAAATTCCTTGCCACTTCTTTGCAGAAGGGAATGCACACTTAATTGCTTTAGAGTCTATCATCATCCCCTCCAACGCTTTGCAACACTCTCTCTCCCGTCCTGTGGCACACTCCATAAACCTCCTCTTCCTTCATTTCCTCTCTTCCTCCCACTGTAAACCTATTTTTTTTTCTAACTTCATCATCCCAGTAAGGCCCGAGGCCCGTGATTATCCAAGTCACCTTCCAATTCACCAGCATCCCTGGTGTTTTGCATAGAATTCAGGACAATGCTGCAGGCTGAAACCTCACCAGAAATTTATACAACACCATAATGTTCTTCTGATTCCCCAGGCATTCTTCCCTTGATTGGAGCCTGGGATCCGTTTGCTTTCTCCAGATACCAGAGCTTTTTTCTCTGGGTCAGAGAATTCAGAGTGAGGTTTGTTTCAGAATAGAATAAGCACACAGAAGACTCTTTCTTGTCGGCAAACCCAAGACAGAAGCTTCTTTTCTTTTCTCCGAGAAGAATATGCTCAAGAGAATATTCACAGGAGGTGATGCCAGTGATTTTCGTTTTTATTTTGGCTGAAACCGGCAAGTGACATTTTGGTCTCGAAGATGAGTGTTTCCAAGGAGCACGGCTGGGGTGGGGGCCTGTGGTTCCAGAGCGAAACTTCTCAACACTCAGTGTGCACCAGAAAACTCCAAAGAGCTTTTTACAAAATGCCAGGGCCCTGACCCCACCCTCAGAGAGCCTCATTCCAGTGGTCTAGCCCTGGCATCAGCATTTTTTTTAAAAGAAAATTATTTTGAATTGTGATAAAATACACATAAAATAAAATTGACCGTGGTTAGCCAGTTTTTTTTTAATGTTTTTATTTATTTCTAGGAGAGAGAGAGAGAGAGAGAGACAGCGTGAGCAGGGGAAGGTCAGAGAGAGAGGGAGTCACAGACTGAAACAGGCTCCAGGCTCTGAGCTGGCAGTCAGCACAGAGCCCGACGTGGGGCTCGAACCCACGGACAGCGAGATCATGACCTAAGCGAAAGTCGGACGCTTAACCGACTAAGCCACCCAGGCGCCCCAGTTAGCCAGTTTTTAAATGTTTATTTATTTATTTTGGGAAAGAGACTGTGTGTGTGTGTGTGTGTGTGTGTATGGATGCACAGGGGAGCGGCAGAGAGAGAGGGAGAGAGAGAATCCCGATATGGGGGTTGAGATAGTGACCTGAGCCAAAACCAAGATGCTTAACCGCCTGAGCCACCCGGGCACCCCCATGTTAGCCATTTTTAAGTGTGACATTCAGTACAATGACGTGGTTCTGCAGCCGTGACCACCTCCTTTTCCAGAACTCATCTTGCAGAACTGAGGCTCGATTCCCACTAAACAAAAACTTCTCTTTCACCTCTGCTCCCAGCCCTTGGCTGGCTCTATGCATTTGACAACTTTGGTGCCTCATATGCGTGCAATCCTACGGTATTTGTCCTTTTGTGTCTAGCTTGTTTCATTTGCCTAATGTTCTCAGAGCTTATCCACGCTGTAGCACGCCTCACACTTTCCTTTGCTTTTAAAGCTGAATAATATTCGGTTGTATGGATACACCACGTCTCGTTTATCCACGCCTCTGCTGGTGGGCACTTAGGTTACTTGGCCCTTTCGGCCGTTGTGGATAACGCTGCAGTGAACAGCGGTGTGCGATGATCTCGCTGGGATCCTGCTTTCGGTTCTTCTGTGTACGTATGTCAGAGTGGCATTGCTGGAACAAGCAGTTTGATTTTTTTGAGGAAGAGCCTCCATATGCTTTCAGTAGAGCCTGTAACCATTTTACACTCCCATCAAAAGGGTGCAAGGATCCGATTTCTCCAGGTCCTCACCAACACTTGTTATTTTCTGTTTGCTTGTTTGTCTGTCTGTACGCGTCTTAATGGGTATCGCACTGTGGTTTTGCATTTTTAAAAAGCGTGGTGATTTAATGCATGTGAATGAGAGCCGTGGCTTGAGAGAGGCCGTGGACACGGTGGGGACATCCGGGCTGGCATGGTGGGCTCATTGCACCCCCCCTAGAGAGACCAGAAGAAGGAGACTTGGCCTTGGCATCTGATGGTTCCATGTGAACTTTGGGCCAATCACTTAGCTCCCTTATCTGCTTCCCTGTTTGTAAAACAGAGGTGAGAACCCCTTCTTTGACCGCTGTTTTAATTATTTCCTGGCAAATAACTGTGATGAAAGGTCAGAATTTTTAGAAATTTGGAATATCACACCTGCTCTCTCGCTGACACTGGGAGAGAAAACTGAGCCCTAACAAGAATAAGGAGTTTTTCTGGAGATTTTATTTAAAGTGCCAAGCCATCTAAATTAAAATCTGGATTCCGATAGCACTTGGCTTCGTGCCATCTTCTCCTCATACCCATGATTCCCCAGAGGGAAAGGAAAGAGGAATGGGTGAGCCCCCTTCACATTTCATCCTTGCAGGGATATAAACAACTAAGAATAGATTAAGTCTGACCACCTGTTTAAGATCATATTTAAATTAAAGCCACCTGGGTGGCTCAGTTGGTTGAGCGTCCGACGTTGGCTCAGGTAATGATCTGTTGGTTTGTGGGTTTGAACCCTACATCGAGCTCACTGCTGTCAGCACATAGCCCACTTCCGGTCCTCTGGTCCCCAGTCTCTCTGCCCTGCCCCTGCTCACACACACACTCTCTCAATAATAAAATAAAACCTAAAAATTAATTAATTAATTAAAGCTAAAATCCCTCAAGGAGTCACACTCCAAAAACAGATGGCCAGTCTTCCTCCAATAGGTAGAAGGTGGGATTGATTGCTCACCTTGAAACAAAAGAAAACATCATCTTTATATTAGCAATAATGCCATGTTAGTTTTCTAACTTATTTTCTTTTTCTTTTTTTTTTTTTTCCAGAGCATTCTCCGGGACACGATCACACTGGGTCCTCACGACATCCCTGCAAAGTAGGTGTGTTAGATGGAATCCACCCATTCTGTAGATGAGACCCTAGGGTTGAGGAAAGGCACTGTCAACGTGTGTGGGTGAAAATATGTTATTGCAACTCTCCAAGATGAGCAATTTCTTGTTAAGAAAGGCCTTAAGCCAGCACAGAACCCTTTTGTTTGAAACAAGTTTTTTAACCTGCCCAGTTGCATGTTCCAAAATAGAACTTTCTGTGGCCCTGGCCAGGCAGAGCCTCACTTTTTCCTTACCGGCCAAGGTTTGGGAGCACCAAGGCTCACCATAATCCTCTTTGAGAGATTAACCACATGAATCTTCCCTTAGGTTACTAGATGCTAAACATTTAGCATCTTGTAATAAATAGGAGGTTAGAAACCAAAATGAACATTTAATAACGATCAGAACCACCTAAGGATGTGAGGACACTGAAGGATTCAGAATTCAATCTAAGTGGCGCCAAAAGGCAAAACCAGGGGCTCACAAGCACCTCTTGCGTAGACAAAAGTACTTGGAATGAATTCGCTGAAATTCTCTCTCCTTGCCCTTGGAAAACCCACTGCTAACCCGTAGGCGCTCACAAGAAGGGCTCTTGCTAGTTTTCATCTCAGGGAAGAAATTGGCAAGAGCCAACGGACCAGCTTTCTAATAGAAGGACTTTAGGATTATGGTTTAGAGATTATTTTAATGTCCCATCATGTCAAATCATAATCATAATGATAATACTGATCATAATACCTACGTGTAGGGTTGTTCTGAGGACAACGCTTAGGAAATGTATGTAGGGCTGTACCTGGCATGGGCTAAGCACAGGTCAATGCCACTGATATTGAACCGCACGCCGCATCTCCTCAATGAGGCTACCTTTTCTTTTCTTTTCTTTTTAAATATTTATTTATTTATTTTGAGAGAGAGTGAAGTGGGGAGGGGCAGCGAGCAAGGGAGAGAGAAAATCCTCAGCAGGCTCTGCGCTGCCAGTGCAGACCCTGATGAGGGGCTCGATCCCAAGAACTGTGAGATCACGACCTGAGAGAAATCAAGATGCTTGACTGGCTGAGCCAACCAAGTGCCCCAAGACTGCATTTTCTTAAGACCAGAACAGGAGCTTACATCTCTGCATCCCATGGTACCCGGAAACAGTGACTGCTATTAAGTACTTTCAAAAGGAACAGACGCTGCTTCTTCATTAGAAGGAGAAGCTGGGGATCGGAAGCAAAAATGGTCAGTGGCACACCTACAATCACCTAGCTCTAGTGTTCCGCCCGGTCTGGACCTAGCTGGCGGGGCTGGTGGGAAACTAGACCAAGCTAAGATCCCTCAAAGTGCTTGGAAGGTGAAGGGGCTATTTAAGTATTGTAAAGAAGAAAATAACAGCAATAACAACAAACACCCTCTACACACTGCCCCCACCTGCTAATGATACCCTCCAACCTCCTGTGCGGCGCTGACTCACTCAGTTCTACCCCCAATCCTGTGAGGTGGGATCCCTCAAGGTCCCCATTTGACTGCTGATAAGAATAGTAGTAATTGCTAACTAACATTTACTGAGGGCTACATGGAAATATTAACTCATTTAATCTTCTGACTCTTCCTTTTGTTTAACCGGATCCTTGGAGTATAATTAGCACACATTAAACTGCATAAAATAAAGTAAATATAACTCCGTAAGTTTTGATATTTGCATGCACCTGTGATATCATTGTCACCAAGATAGTGACCATTTTCATCACTCCTCCAAAAGTTTTCTTGTGCCTTTTAAAAATTCCCCTCTGCGGGGTACCTGGGTGGCTGAGTTGGTTAAGCCTCTGACTTCAACTCAGGTTTGTGAGTTCAAGCCCCGCATCAGGCTCTTGGCCTGCAGCCTGCTTTCAGCTTCTGTGTTTTCCTCTCTCTCTGCCCCTCCTCTGCTCATTCTCTGTCTCTGTCTCTCTCTCTCAAGAATAAATAAAAAAACACTAAAAATTAAAAAAAATAAAAATTGGGGCGCCTGGGTGGCTTAGTCGGTTAAGCGTCCGACTTTTGCTTAGGTCATGATCTCGTGGTTCATGGGTTCGAGCCCTGGGTCGGGCTCTGTGCTGACTACCAGCTCAGAGCCTGGAGCCTATTTCAGAGTCTGTATCTCCCTCTCTCTCTGACCCTCCCCTGCTCATGCCGTCTCTCTCTCTCTCTCCTAGAAATAAATTTTTAAAAATATATAAAAAAACAAAAATTACCCCTCCGCATCAAAGGATCATAAAGGAGTGTCACAAACAACTCTATGCCCTCCTATCTGATAACATAAATAAATAAAGATCCATCCCCCAAGTCCCTCTGAGCCCCAATCGATGATGTGTTTGTGTCACTATATATTAGTTTGCATGTTCTAGAATTGTATATAAATCGAGTTTTACCTATGCACTCTTACTGGGCATAATAAATTATAACTATCCATGTTGTAGTGTGTGTCAAAAGTCGTTGTTTTGGTTGCTGAGGATTATCCCATTGCCGAAATATTCCACACTTTGTTTGTTCATCTGCCTGCTGATGCACATTTGGATTATCTCCAGCTCTCAATTACTACAAATAAGCTTGCTCAGAATATGTGGGTATGAGTTTTTCTAAGGACATACGCCTCTATTTCTCTTGGACAAATTCCTAGAAGAAGCATGGCTGGATCAGATGATAGGTGTATGTTTAACTTTTTATGAAACTCTCCAAATATTTTCCTAAGTGGTTGCACCAGTTTACATTCTCATCAGCCGTGTGTGAGACTTCTACCTCTTCCACATTATTACAAACATTGGTTTGATCAACTGAAATTTTTAGTTGTTGCAATAAGGGTACAGTGGCGTCTCATGGTAGTTTTAGTTTGCTGACGTCTTCTTTGGTGAGATGTTTCTTCAAATAACAGACCATTTTTTCAAAAAGTGTGCTAATATTAGTAGTCTAACATAGCTATTTATATGTGGTGGCATGTCTCCAAAGAGCAAAAACACAAGGCAAGAGTAAAAAGTGAGGAAAAAACTTAAATCTTCTTTTGATCAAGTGAAAAAGTTACAGATCCTGAGCCAAGAATTATTCTTAGGATAGACTTTTTGATGCTGTAAATTCATCAAGGTAAAAACAAAATTTTTTTTAAAGATCAATCTCAGTCTTTCGAAATAGAAGGATTGATTTCTAACGGGCATCAAAACTGGACTATGTTGGGGGCGCCTGGGTGGCTTAGTCGGTTAAGCGTCCGACTTTCGCTTAGGTCATGATCTCGCGATTCGTGGGTTCGAGCCCCGCGTCGGGCTCTGTGCTGACCGGTAGCTCAGAGCCTGGAGCCTGTTTCAGTCTGTGACTCCCTCTCTCTCTGACCCTCCCCTGCTCATGCTGTCTCTCTCTCTGTCTCCTAGAAATAAGTAAAACATTAAAAAAAAATTTAAAAAAAACTGGACTATGTTGTCTTAAAATGACAGAATATTCTGGCTAGAAGGGATGATTTGATTTAATTTAATTAATCAATCGGTGATGATTAAATTCAGTAGTTATGAATCATTTTGTTTTCACAATGCAGTTTCAAATACGGACTTAACGGTAATTATACTTCAGGGAACCGAACGAGTTAAAGACACTGAGGAAGACAGTAGTAATTGCAACTATAATCCCAACTATAGAATATCAGTGTCTTACAAAGTGCATGAAGAGGTCCACGTGTGTGGTCACCTGCATTCCTGGATTAGTGGCTGAAAAGAGCCATTGACTGTCCTGCCCCATATATTCTACATACTCATGAGACAGAGTTCTCACAGATCGAAGAAGCACGGGATTTGCTGTGACAGTGGCTTGATGTTACGTAATTTGTTACTTGTAGCACTAGCACTCCAGTCTCTATTTTATCACGTGACCCATTCAGCACAACATGGCATGTGAGAGCCGCTATGAAATATAAATTGTTACCAGAGTTCAAGTGTAACAGTAATTGAAATTTGGCAGCTCGCCAAGGTACCTCTGCCCATTACTGGGAGCCAGTCAGTCTAAACTTCCTCTCTCTGGATATGGTCTTGACTGGGGTCTCACTCTCAGGTAAACCAGAATGGAGTTGCCCTTCCACACATGTCCAAGGTGGTGTCCTTTCCACCACATCTGCCTCAATTAAATTCAGTAGTTATTTACAGAAAAAGATGAGTTATAGCTATTATTAGATATATATATATATAACTAAATTCATAGGTAAAACAACTTTATTTCACATTAAAAAAGGTGATATGCTCCCAGGATCTTAAGAATATACGATTAGAAGTCTTAGATTTCTTTCTACTCGTTTCCTTCATATTCTACATTATGTCCACGGCCATCATCACTGTATGGAAATGACTGACTTTAAAATCACAATTGACCTACTTCTTGTCAAGTTTCATGGTCTTTTCTCAGTTCTAAGGTTTTTCTCATGCTCTGTAGCCCTTGATGCTTTGTTTCCTTCATATTAAAACCGTATGCACATTAGGCTTCTTTGATCTGAAATTTCTTGGTGGTCTGAACTCTAACTTTCCTTGGCTCCATTGTCTTCTTACCCTCTCGATTGATCATTGACGTTTCCTATTTCTCTGGTTTATATTATCTCTCTATTCTTTTGTCCTCATGTATCTTTAACAAATTCTGTTTATATTAAATAAATGTTTCTTTATTTTTAAAAGTGAGTGGATTAGAGATGGAGAGAGGGGGGGACAGAAGATTTGAAGCAGGCTCTGTGCTGTCAGTGCAGGTCCAATGCCAGCCTTGAACCCTCGAACCATGAGATCATGACCTGAGCTGAAGTTGGGTGCTTAACCGAATGAGCCAGCTGGGTGCCCCAGAATCATTTGTCTTTTAACTGTTTCAACCCTCATGTTATTGAGATTACTTTGGACTCCATAGGCAGCTCTTTCAATGAAAAGACTCCTCTCTCTCTTCAGTTCTAAAAATTCTTTCCTCCTGGAATTTTTGTTAGACATGTAATGGAGCTTTTCAATCTACTTTCCTCATCCTTTAGCTTCTCTTATATTTTTCATCTTCCTTGTCCCTGCATATTTTATTTTTGGTGGCTTCTTCAGTTGAAATGACAATTTTGACAAGCTTCTCGGGCTGAGTGTGGATTGGTTATGAGAGCCAGTCACTCCCGGAGGCTGTTCCTTAGGGTGGGGGGTAGAGGGGGGCAAACCCTCTCATTCCCTCCAGGAACTCTGTCGGGATCTCACAGTGAGGATCTAGAAAGATCTCATGACTCTGGCAGGGGAGAGGATGAGTACCCCTGGTAAAATACAATGGTCTCCCATATTTGTGGTTTTGCTTTTCATGGTCGCAGTCACCCACAGTCAACTTCAGTCCAGAAGCAAATGATCCTCCTTCTGACATGAAGTAAGAAGGTCAATAGCAGCCTAAAGCTACTTTGCAATGCTCACGCCCTTCGCCTCACTTCGTCTCATCCAGCAGGCATTTATCATCTCACATCATCACAAGAAGAAGGGTGAGGATAGTACAGTAAGATGTTTTGAGAGAGAGAGACCACATTCACACACCTTTTATACTGTTGTCATTGTTCTGTTTTATTGTTAGTTATTATTGTTACTCTCTGACTGTGCCTAATTTATATTTTAAACTTTGTCGTAGGTATGTATGTATCGGAGAAACACAGTATATCTAGGGTTCAGTGTTATCCATGGTTTCAGGTGTGTGCGGGGGGGCTTGGGACATATCTCCCACGGATGGGGTGGGGGGCTGCTGTACACACAGGGCACTCTCTGCGGAGGAAAAGACTTTCCCAGAGCCTCATCCCAGCCGAGGAAGGGCATCCCTCCCATTTCACTACCCTCTAGACTTCCTATCTAACTTAGGGGGAAAGCTGATGGGGAACCTGGGTGGCTCAGTCAGTTGAGTGTGCAGCTCAGCTCAGGTCATGATCTCATGGTTTACGAGTTCAAGCCCTGCATTGGGCTCTGTGGTGCGCTCAGAGCCTGGAGCTTGCTTCAGATTTTCTCTCTCTCTCTTTCTCTGTCCCTCCCCCCGCTTGTGCTCTGTCTCTCTTTCTCTCCCTCTCAAAGATAAACATTAAAAATTAAAAAAAAAAAAAAAAGAGGAGGAAAAGCTGAGAAACACTTGTGAAATTCATAATACAGAGATGCAATCCTCCTAAAAGACTGAGATTAATCGTTAGATTTATAGAGCACTGGGGCACCTGGGTGGCTCAGTTGGTTAGGACGCTGACTTTTCGTTTTGGCTTAGGTCATGATCTCATGGTTTGTGAGCTCGAGCCCTGCGTTGGGCATGGCTGCTGGTGGGAGGGAGGGTGG